>NW_006922383.1:744485-746992 GCF_000298275.1 Orycteropus afer afer | reverse complement strand
ATAGAGAGAGTGAAAGCAGAGGAAAAGCAAAGAGTTTACAGTATAGGAGCAGGGAAGGAGCTTACAAATGTCTGCAGACAGCGAATGGCCTAGCAGTGGCAGGGTGGTCCATGTCCAAGTAACCACTGACCTCCCACTTTCCAGGGATATTTATGCCTGGGTTTGAGGAGCTGGGGATGGGGGATACATATCTGTTCCCACACAGGATGGTGCCAGGCCCAGTCTGATAAGGACTCTGGACAGTGCCTTGTGACCACCACCTATGCTATACTCTGATAAGACGCTGCCATCAGCTTTTTAATGGACTGTAACTATTGTGAAGAAGGGCCCCATTGGCTTTGAGGAGTGGGAGGGGAGTGAGTTAGCAAATCCCTTTCTTGACCAAACAAAATGGAGTCAGGGAGCCATTTTGGGGAGCTTTAGAGCCATGTTCCATACAGTGAGACATGGATCCTGTTTCATTATCTGGTTTGTTTTTAATTCATGGGCAACATAAATTTTGTACCAATTGTGCATACATTTTTGTCTTACCTGTCAGGAAGCTCAAAGTCAGTTCTACAAAACCCATCTAATTTGTGAACATGACCTTATGGCATGTATTTTGTGTGGTCTTTTTATTCAAGGTTTCATCTTTCTTTTTTTTCTTCCTTATTTTCTTTTTGTCTCAATTTTCTCACTTTTTTGCCTTGTTTTATTGTACCTAATTTTCTAGGCAGCAGAACTGTTTTAGAATAAATCTAGTGTAAAGAAATACAAGCTCATAAACAAACATGTGATGATGAAGTGCATCACAATCTTGATGAGAGGGAAAAAGGAGCAGAATGATTTCATTATACCTGTAAAAGAAATGAGATGATGATCCCATCTCCCTTCCAATTTTGAGTACAGTTTTTGAAAAACTTGATCACTCATTGGCTAATTCATCTTAAGTCCAGTCACTTTATTTGGTCTTATGTTAGAGGCCTGTGTACTAACTGGATAAAAAGCAATATAAATATCTCATTTAAATTTGTGCTAATTATGTAGGGACAAACACAGCAACTAGTACTCAATTATATTTCTCATAGGGTTGTGCTGGAGGGAAACTGCAGATGTAGGACTTCATACAAAGAAAACTGTTTATGTCTGTTTTTTGATAGAGACCAAATGCTATTTAAATAAAGATTATCTTAAAAATATTTCTTGGACTGAAAACGTGTAAGGTAAAATAAGCACATTTTATATTTTACTCAAATCCAGGTGCCTTACAAAGGTGCTATTTGGGGAAATTTACATAACAGTGACCTGAATAAGGGAACCTGCCACAATATATATTGTTCTGCTTTTTTTTTAAGATGAATTATTGTTTTTGGTGAAAGTTTATGTAGCTTGTGTCTTAATGGTGTATTTTGATGAACAAAATTTTAATTTGTAAAAGTCCAAGTTAGCAAGTTTTTTTCTTATGGTTAGAGCTTTTGTCTAAGAAATGTTTGCCTACTCCCAGGATGTGAAGATATTCTTTTATGTTTTATACTCAAAGCTTAATGGTTTTAGGTTTTACATTCGTTCTATAATCCATCTTGAATTAATTTTTGTTTATGAAGTAAATAGAGGTTGAGGATCATTTTCTCCCCACATTGATATCTAATTGTTCTAGCACCCTTTATTAAAAAGAAGGTTTTTTTTACCCGTTGTACTGACTTACTGTGTTGGTATATTGAATTGAGTATATGTGTATGGGTTCTATATTTTTGGACTCTATTCTGTCTTATTAGTCTATTCATTTATTCTTAAATCTTTTAAGAAGTCTAGTTAACGTATGTTTTAATATCTGTGATGGCAAGTTCCTGCTCACTTTTTTTATTATTATTTTGATAATTTGTTCTTCCAGATATATTTTAGAAACAGGTTTCAAATTCTATTAAAAATGTTTTTGGGATTTTTATTGAGAACTGAATTGAATTTATAGGTCAGTTTAAGGAAAATTGAATCTTCTCATCCAGTAGCATGATCTGTCTTCTTTATGTCTTTCAGTGAAGTTTCATAGTATTCTTAATATAATTCTTATACTTCATATCTTGTTAGGCTTATTCTGGAATATTCTAGTTTTTGTTGCTGTTTTGAATATCTCTTTTTCTATTCCTATTAAGGACAAATATTAATTTAAAAATTTTAATCTTTTGTCTATTCACCTTGTTGAATTAATTTTTTTAGTTTCTCATCATTTGTCGGTTGTGTTTGTTGGATTGTCTAGATAAGGTATTCACATTATTTTCCAGTGGTTACTTTTGCCTTTTCTTTTCCAAAATTACACCTCATTTCTTTTCTTGTCTTTTTCAGTATAATATTGAATAGCATCAGTAATAGTAGGCATCCAGCTTTTAGTATGTATTTGGCCTTGGTTCTTTGGCTGGATATAACCAAAAACCCTGACCTTCTATAAATCACCTCCTTTAATTGGCCTGTCAGGAGCTCTGGTGGCATAGTGCCTAAGGCATTTGACTGCTAACCAGAAGGCTGGTGGTTCA
>NW_006922383.1:741032-744385 GCF_000298275.1 Orycteropus afer afer | reverse complement strand
GAAGATTGGGCAGTCTACTTCTATAGAGATACTACCTCGGAAACCCAAGGAGAGGTCGCTATGAATTGGATTCAACTTGATTGCAGTGAGTTTGGTGTTTAACTGGCCTGGCTCTTGCTTCAGGCTTTTCTCCATAAGCTGCAATACAATATCTCTTATGTCCCTTTCCACCATTACAGATAACAACCAGAGTAACCATCCAAGAATCAAAAGTTTCACTTCCCAGGCCCCTTCCTTATTTCTCTTACAAAGTCTCGTGCTTCTATGAGTCTAGAGTCATTGCAATGAATCCTACTTCTGACACCAACTGCTCAAATAATTTCTTTTAGAAGGATCAGCACAAGGCTGTTTTCTATAAGGTGTGGTTAAAGATGTCCCAAATGTTCAATTTTTCCAAACTGCTGAGTCAGGGGTGGGGTCAATGGGTGAGTGGACAACAGCAGCTGCAGTTTAAGATCAAGGGCAGAGGTTAGGCCTGGAATGGCCATCATAGCCTCATAGGAAGCTCTGGATTGTTGATTTTCATGGGGACATGGTAACAGAAGGGGCAGGGCTGTCCAGTGACATCTGGGGGTGCTTGGGCAAGGGGCTGGTGGGATCACTCATTGGGCAGCATGTATCCCACTGTGGTGCCCAGGCCATCCTGCTCATGGAAAGGGAGCCCATTACCCCCAACAAATCTACCAATAGCATTTTGAGGTTTTGCAGAGATGAACCTGGGCCACTCATCCTGAAAATATGGTGAGGGCAAGAGAGGGAGGGGCCTTGGGGATGGGGAGGGCCATAGCACTTGGGCCACTCTGGCTCTGGAAGACTGGGTGACCCTCTCCGGGGATGGTCAGGGCTGAGTTCTCCTGAAGCCACATGGGGACAGGGGAGACAGCAGTGGCAGGTGACCTCATCAAAGGCACAAGGGCTCAGTGGACATTCACAGTACAGTCAAAGGGGTGAGGTGATATGGTTATCCTCCATTTTCACATAACACTGACTTTCACATGATGACCTGGTCTTTGGAACCTAACCATGTTGATAAGTGAGATATGGGTGTAATCTCATACTCCTGAGAAATACTACTTTCACTGTTCATTTCTAAATATGATGAGATTTCTTTTTTGATTTTTCCTTTAACCTAAGAGTTATGTAAAAGGTGTTTCTGCATATCCTTTTGTTGTTAATTTCTAATTTATTGCATTATGATCAATGAATGTTTGTGATTTCTGTGCTTTGAAATTTGACCAATATTTGTTTAATCTTTGTTAGTATTCCATGTATATTTGAAGATTGTATTTTCTATTTGTTGGATATACTATAGATAACCTACTACATAAGCTTGTTAATTGCTTATTCAGATCCTCCATGTCCTTTCTTATTATTTATTAATATGTTATTTTCTCACAATGTGACCAAAGATTTGTCCATTCCTCCTTGTATTTCTTGTTAATGCTTTATATATTTTAAAGTATGTTATTAGCTGCAAAAAGCATCAATATAATCTAACAGGATTGTATTATTTTGTCTGGTTAATATTTCTTCAGCTACTTTCCCTTTGTTAACTCTTGCCTGGTATATCCTTCTCTATCCCTTATTTTACAGAAACCATGTAACTTGATTTCATTCATTCTCAATCTGATGTTCTCTTTTAACATGGGCTTTTAACCTAGATATTTTTATGTGTGTGTTTTGACTTACTCTTGCTGTCACATTAGCTACTCCTACTCTGGTACTGTAACCAATTACTTTGACCATTGTCCCAAGGTTCCCTCCTGTTTTCTGAATCCACTGTCTTCAAGTCTACAGTAAACTTGGAGTTGGTGCCACCTTTTTACAGGCCTTCTGCCCTGTATATGTTTTTCTTTCGGTAGTCTAATTTATCCACTTTCAACCACCCAGGGGTTTTACACATTCACAGGTGGTTGGTGGTTTTCCCACTTGGCAGCATCATCAAAGACTTTCAGGGGCTCTTAAAAGAACTTACTCAATTGCCTTGGAAGTTTTTGCATATGCATTCTGGTCTACCTATGTTATCTTCAGAGTATTAATTTGCTCATTTGTGAAATAGAATTTGAGTATATGACCCCTCCCCCCCAGATTGCATTGTAGCATAATTCCTGGTATATGTTACTGTTGTTAGGTGCCGTGGAGTTGTCTCTGACTCATAGCAACCCTAAGTACAAAAGAACAAAACACTGCCCTGTCCTGTGCCAGCCCCATGATGCTTGCTATCCCTGAGCCCATTGTTGCAGCCACTATGCCAATACATCTTATTGAGGGCCTTCCTCTTTTCCATTGACCCTCCACTTTACCAAACATGATATCTTTTCCCAGGGAATAGTCCCTTCTGACAATGTGACCAAAGTAGATGAAACGAAGTCTGGTAATTCTCACTTCAAAGGAGCATTCTAGCTGCACTTCTTCCAAGACAGATTTGTTCTTTTAGCAGTCCATGATACTTTCAGTATTCTTGGCCAACATCACAACTCAAAAGCATCGACTCTTCTTTGGTCTTCCTTATTAATTGTCCAGCTCTCACATGCATATGAGGCAATTGAAAATACCATGGCTTGCGTTACGCTCATCTTAGTCTTCAAGAAGATATCTTTGCTCTTCAGCACTTGAAAGAGGTCTTTTGCAGCAGATTTGCACAATGCGATATGTCATCTGATGTCTTTAGGGCTGCTTCCATTGCTGTTGATTGCAGAACCAAGTAATATGAAGTGTTTAACAACTTCAATATTTTCTCCATTTACTGTGATGCTGCTTATTGGTCCAGTTGTGAGAATTTTTGTTTTCTTTACATTGAGGTGTAATCTATACTGCAGACTGTATTCTTCAGTCTTCATCAGTAAGTGCTTCAAGTCATCCTCACTTTCAGCAAGCAAAGTTGTGTCATCAGCATATTGCAGGATGTTAAAGAGTCTTCGTCCAATCCTGATGCATATTCTTCTTCATATAGTCCAGCTTCTCAGATTATTAGCTCAGCATACAAATTGAATAAGTATGGTGAATGGACACAACCCTGATGCATTTTAAACAACCCTTCTTGATTTTAAACCATGCAGTGTCCCCTTGTTCTGTTTGAATGATGGCCTCCTGATCTATTTACAGGTTCCTCATGAGTACAGTTAGGTGTTCTGGAATTCCCATTCTTCTCAATGCTATCCATAATTTGCTATGATCCACACAATTGGATGTTTTTGCATAGTCTATAAAAACACTTTCTGGTATTCTTTGTCTTCACCCAAGATGCATCTGACATCAGAAATGATACCCCTCATTCCACATCCTCTTCTGAATCCAGCTTCCATTTCTGGAAGTTCTCTGTCAATATACTGCTACAATCATTTTTTTTTTTT
>NW_006922383.1:735557-737068 GCF_000298275.1 Orycteropus afer afer | reverse complement strand
TCTTACACAGTTTTCTGAAGGAGGGTGGTATTGATTTTCTATGTGTTTACTATTTTTCTGTTGATCTTCCTATTGCTGATTTCTAATTTGATAGCATTGTGATCTGAGAAGATGCTTTGCAATATTTGAATGTTTTTAAATTTCTTAAGTCTTGCTTTATGGCCCAACATATGGTGTATAATGGAAAATGTTCCATGTGCACTGGCAAAAAAAAATGTATATTGTGCTGTTGTTGGGTGAAGTGTTATGTAGACGTCTATAAGGTCAAGTTGGTGGATTGTATTGTTTAGCTCTTCTACATCTTTGTTGAGTTTCTTTCCAGTTGTTCTATCTTTCAATGAAAGTGGTATATTAAAATCTCCCACTGTGGAGTCATCTATTTCACTTTGCAACTCTTAAAAAAGTCTGATTTATGTATTTTGGGGCTCTTTCATTAGGTTCACAGATATTTAATATGGTTATATCTTCATGTTCAATTGGTCCTTTAATCATTATATAATCTCTTTCCTTGTCTCGTATAGTGGTTTTTGTCTTAAAATCAATTTGATCAGAAATTAATATTGCCACTCCTGCCCTCTTAATGTTGCCATTTGTTTGATATATCTTTTTTCAAGCTTTGATTTTTAGTGTATTTTTGTCTTTGTCTCTAAGGTGTGTCTCTCGTAAGCAGCATATTGATGGGTTTTGTTTTCTTATCCAGTCCGAAACTCTCCGTCTCTTGAGTGGTGCATTTAATCCATTAACATTCAATGTAATTATTGACAAGTGTGAATTGTCCCTGTCATTTTGTCATGTGTGTTTTCATGGTGTCCTTGGTTTCTTTGTTTCATATTATTTTCTGTGCTAAGCTCAGTATGTTTATGAATCATGTTATCATTTCCTTTATTGCTGTTGTTTTAGTATTTGCTTAATATGTGTGCTTGTTGTCTTTTTTTATCGTGATGTGAAGGTTTATCATTTTTCTTTGAGGTTACTCTGTGATTTATAATGTTCTCCCCGAGATTAGAACAGTCCACTGTATCTTGCAACTCTCTTGACTTGCTCACCATTTAGAAGTTCTGTAACTAAACATTATTTTCCCCTCTTTTTGGTATGTAGTTGTTCTCACTTACCAATTGATGTCTCTGGTTCCCTGTATAAAATCTTGTAAGCTCATTTTACTTTGGATATATCCATAGCTGTGATTTCTGGGTTATGTCATCTTTTGTATTAATGGTCGGTTGTTATTTGCTATTTTTGGTTTTTTGTTTAAAGGACTCCCTTTAGCATCTCTTGCAAGGTTGGTCTGGTTTTAACACATTCGCTTAGTTTCTGCTTATCTGGAAATCTCCTAATTTCACCATCACATTTGAGGGATAATTTTACTGGGTATATAATTCTTGGTTGAAAATTATTTCTCTTTCATTGTTTTATATATACCATCCCATTGCCTTCTTGCTTGCATGGTTTCTGCTGAGATATCAGAGCTTATTCTTACTTGTTGTCCTTTGTATGTAACTTTTCATTTTTCC
>NW_006922383.1:732671-735107 GCF_000298275.1 Orycteropus afer afer | reverse complement strand
AGATACCTAAATATAATTCTTTAGAATTCATTCTCAGAGAGTTCCAATGCTGCTTCTTCCTCAGGGATGTTTCTGGGTCTGTATCCTGCTACCTTGTTTCTACCACTTTATCTTGCTTCTTTGTGTGGACTGTGACGGTCTCTTGTCTCCGAGACATCATGGCATTGTTGTACTTAGATCTGTGTTAACTGTTTGTGAAGAGCAGCTATGTGTGAGTCAGTGTCTTCTTGGTGTTTGTTTATCTTTGGCTCGTTGGTGGAGATGGAAGTGGTGGCTCTCACTCAGTAAGTGAAGTTGCAGGAGGTGTGGGTGTAATTCTGTCATCTGGGGACTGTTGCTGTGCTCGACTTTCCAGTCATCCTGGTCTGGAATGTCCTTGGGGTTACTGGAAATTGGAGCCTGTTCTTAAGTCCCTGGAATCTGGAAGAATGCTGTTGCTTTAAATATTCAAAATGGTCAAGCAGCTTGTAAACGTTCAAAATGGCTGCACCCTCCCGACTGACAAAATTCCACAGCTCAGCCGGCCATCGTCTTCGCTGCATCCCCTTGTATTCCCCAGCCACCAGAGCAGTCCTCCATGCAGTCCCTGGCTGGCAGGGCTCATTTTTAGGTTAATTCATAGGTCCTACCACCACTCGTAAGTATCCAAGCTGTCTTTGCCGTTCGAATTGTTGCCAGACCTCAGCTCCATATGTCTCCATTTTTGGTATTTTCATGCAAATTCTTCTGCTTGATGGGGTTTTAGTCCACTTCTATATCCTTCCATTCAAAGCTCAGAGGTGCAGGATTATCTTCTGTATCTGTTTTAATTGGTTCTCCTTTTCTTTGTTGAAGAGGGTCTCTGCTGTCTTTCTGCCTCTTCCACCATCTTACCGGAAGTCTCTGTTCACCTCTTTTATTTTGTCATTTCTTCTATTTGCTTTAGCTACTTTCTGTTCAAGGGCAAGTTTCAGTGTCTCTTCTCACATCCATTTTGGCCTTTTCTCCCTTTCTTGTCTTTTTAAAGACCTTTTCTTGGTTTTTGTTTGGTTTGCTTTCTTCATGGATGATGTTTTTGATGTCATCCCACAATTCCTCTGGTTTTTGGTCATTGGTGTTCAATGGATGTATTCTTTAGATGAGCTCTAATTTCAGGAAGGATATAATCATGGTCATAGTTTGGCTCTCTTGGACATGTTTTAATTATCGTCAACTTCAGTTTGAACTTGCATATGAGCAGTTGATGGTCTTTCCACAATCAGCTCCTGGCCTTCATTTGGCTGAAGATACTGAGCTTCTCCATGACCTTTTGCCACAGATGTAGTCAGTTTCATTCTTGTGTACTCCATCTGGTGAAGTCCACGTGTATAGCTGCTGTTTGTGGTATTGAAAAAAGGTATTTGCGGTTAATAAGTCATTGGTCCTGGAAAATTCTATCATGCAATCTCCAGCATTATTTCTGTCACCAAGGCCTGTTTTCCAACTACCAGTAATTCTTCTTTGTTTCCAACTTTTGCATTCCAATCACCACTGATAATCAACACATCTTGATTACATGTTCAGTCAATTTTAGAGTGTAGAAATTAGTAAAAATGTTCAATTTCCTCCTCTTTGGCTTTGGTGGTTTGTATGTAAATTTGAATAATAGTACTATTAACTGGCCTCCCTTGTAGGTTTATGGATATTATCCCATCACTGATGGCATTGTACTTCAGGATAGATTTGAAACATCCTTTGTGATGATGAATGCCACACCATTCCTTTTCAAAGGGTCATTCCTGGCATAGTAGATCATATGGTTTTCTGATTTAAAATGGCCAATAACAGTCCATTTTAGTGCACTAATTCTTAGGACATCAAAGTTTATGCTTTCCATTTAATTTTTGACAACCTTCAATATTCCTAGATCCATACTTTGTACATTCCATTTTCTGATTATTAATGGATGTTTGCAGGTGTTTCTTCTCATTTTGATTTGTACCACATCAACAAATAGAGGTCCTGAAAGCTTTACTCTATCCCCATCACTGAGGTCAGCTCTGCTCTGAGAAGGCAGCTCTTTCCCAGTAGTATTTTGAGTGCCTTCTGACCTGAGAGGCTCATCCTCTGGCACTATATTAGGCAGTGTTTTGGGGCTATTCTGAAAGTTTTCCAGTTATTTATCAGGCAGTGTTTCATTGCTATTCATAAAGTTTTCACTGGCCAATTGTTTGAGAAGTGGATGGCCTCTTCCTTCTTCTGAGTCTGTCTTAGTCCAGAATATCCACTGAAATCTGTCTACCATGGGTAACTGTGTTGGTATTTGAAACACTGGTGGCACAGCCTCCAGCCTTACAGCAACATGCAAGCCACTATAGTACGACAAACTGACAGACAAGTTCGTCACCCTTACTTGTTCCAAACTGCTCCACTCACTTCTGGCCTCCTTTAAGCTGTTCAGCCTGCTGCTGGCTCCTG
>NW_006922383.1:730384-732016 GCF_000298275.1 Orycteropus afer afer | reverse complement strand
GAATGTTGGGAAGTCCTACTTCTGTAGTGATACTGCCTCGGAAACCCAAGGAGGGGTCGCTATGAGTCGGGTTTGACTCGACGGCAAACAACAACAACAGGTGTATATCTTAATAATTGTTCATTTCCTTCTTTCTGGTTTTGCTTCTTTTTTGTGGTTATCAATGAGAAATACAGGTATGCTGCTGATATGAGCACAGCTGAACTAAGTCCCCTAAAAGCTTGCCAGAGTGCTGGTCACTATTTGAGATAGATTTTAAGGGAGGAGGCTTGTAATACCAATGGAATTAGGTTTTTCTCAGCCACCAAATAAGCATTATCAAAGCCTAGTCCACTATCAGAGGCAGTAATTTTCTATCTGTGGAGAGGTTAAGAAAGTTGCCAGCACCTCTACAGTATTTTTGGAGTATGGACATGGCCCATCAGAATACTGTTGCTTATTATATTACTGGATCGAGGAAAGGAGGTATACCCAAGAAACAGCAGGACAGTGTCAGACTGTGGAGCAAGAAATTTATGATAAAATTACAGTTGAGTCCTAGGTCAAGTAGGAGATGCCAAGAGCTGAAGGGAATCTAATGAGAAAACAAGAAATGGGTATGTCCTTTTGATCTCATATGGTTGATAATTCTAATAACTGCATCCCTTCCTGGTATTATTGTTCATCTTATAGGCCTGTCTGTTGTTTGGCTGAAAGTTGAGCCATGGAGGTGAGTTCAGTTCCCAGCTTTAAGAATGTCTAAGGTTCATAGTCTCAGGAATTCCACCAGTCTCTATCAGTCCAGTAAGCCTGGTATTTTTATAATCTTGAGTTCTTTTCCACATTTTTCCCCACTCTATCCAGGACTTCCTGTTGTGATCCCTTTTGGAATAGTTGGCATTGGCATCCCAGCACCACCTGGTTCTTCTGGTCTAAGGTTCATGGAGGCTGGTGTTCACTTGGTCCATTAGGCCTTTTTTTTTTTAAATGCATTTTATTGAAATATAATTTATGTACAGTGAAATACACAAAACTAAAGTGACATGGGTCAATGCATTTTTTTTTGCAGTGTTCCCTCCCCTCCCACTCCTGGCAACCAACAAAGAAAGTTTCCCTCCATATATAAACCTTTACTTGACCCTTCACAACAACGAACTAATACTATATTTGTCCTTCTGTGATTGACTTATTTCACTCAGCATAATGTCCTCCATGTTCATCCATATTATGCAGTATTTTGCAGATTCTACATTATTCTTCAGTGCTGCATAGAATTCCAGTATGTGTACATACCATAGTTTGGTCGTCTGTTCTTCCACTGATGGGCACGTAGGTTGTTTCCATCTTTTTGTAAATAGTGCTGTGATGAACATGAGCGTGCATATATCTGTTCCTATCCTGGCTCTCACCTCTCTAGGATATGTACCTAGTAATGGGATTGCTGGGTAAATGGTATCTCCAATTCCAACTTTCTAAGGCATCGCCATATTGCTTTCCACAGTCACTTCACAGTCACACAAGCAGAGTATGAGAGTCCCAGTGTCTCCACATCCTCACCAGCATTTGTTGTTTTCTGCCTCATTGAACCTTGCCATCAGTGCTGGGGTGAGATGGTATATCTCATTGTTGTTTTGATTTACATCTTTCTGATGG
>NW_006922383.1:728325-728810 GCF_000298275.1 Orycteropus afer afer | reverse complement strand
GTTGAGGGGCTTTCACCCAGCCCCTAGAGCCTGGCACTGTGAACTTGGACATAAAGCCTCCAAATTGTAAGAATAAACTCCTGTTTGTTAAGGCCATGCCATTTGTGGTATATTTCTTGTCAGAGCGGCACTAGGTAACCAGAACATATACCATCCACTGTCTTCTCACCTGCATGATTTCTGTGGAGAAATCCTAGCTTAGTCTTACTGGTTGCCCCTTGTAGGTAACTTTTTGTTTTTTCCCGTGCTGCTCTCATGGTTCTTTCTTTGTCTTTGGTTTTAGTGAGTGTGATGATGATATGTCTTGGTGTTCTTCTTCTGGGGTCTATCCTGTTTGGGGTTGGTTGGACTTCCTGAATGGATATATTCTCATCCTTCATCATATCAGGGAAGTTCTCTTCCAACAAATCTTGGACAATTTTCTCAGTGGTTTCATTTTTCTCTTCCTGTTCTGGAATTCCAGTGGCATGTAGGTTATTCCTTTT
>NW_006922383.1:726729-727618 GCF_000298275.1 Orycteropus afer afer | reverse complement strand
CGAACAGCAGAATGTCCACAGCTCAGGTTGTCTCCCTCCTTGCTCTTTCCCTTCCTTGTCATAGGCCATCAGAGCAGTTGTCCCTGCAGCCTTTGGTGACCGGGACTGATCTTTAGGTCAGTTCTCAGGTCCTAACACCACTTGGAAATATTCTGGCTGTTGGTCTCGTCAGAGTAGCTGACAGTCTGCAATTTCGACCGTCTCTGTACTCACTGTTTCGTTAAGGTTTTTCCACTAGTTGGTGGCTAATCCAGTTCTGTATAGTTCCTTTCAAAGCTCAGGGTTCCAGGAGTATCTTCTGTATCTCTGTCAATTGGTTTTTCTTTTCTATGTTGAAGAGGGTCTGTGTCGCTTGTCTTCCTATTCCTCCATCTTACTGGAAGTCTGCATTAATCCTTTAGACTAATATTTGCTTGTGTCTTTGATTTTCTTCACTCTTCTTTGCTTCAGGTGAGGAGAGACTAAGAGTTGCACCTTAGATGCCCATTCATAAACTTTTAAGACCCCAGCTCCTGCTCACCAAAGTAGGCTTTAGAATGTTGTCTTTGGCAGGACTATGTTCCCCCAATTGACCTTAGAGTTCCCTGAGATTATGGTCCTGAGCCTCCATGCCCAGTGACTCGTTCCCTCAAGGTGTTTGGTTATAACTAAGAAGCTTTCATAACTTTGCCTCATATATGCTATACTATATTCATGGATATATTTACAGCACATATAAATACATAAGTAGAAATATCCTCTGTCAAACCTATGTGTTTTTGTGGGTGTAGTGCCATTCACCTTCCCACCTATGTTCATCTTAAGTATCTATCTATGTGTCTACTTGTAGATTATTGTTATTACTGTTATTGCAGGATTGTGTATGGAATAGTATTTCATATATATATAT
>NW_006922383.1:725862-726629 GCF_000298275.1 Orycteropus afer afer | reverse complement strand
ATATATATATATATATATATACATACACACACACACACACACATACTCTGTTGCCTTTAACACTTGTGTTCGTTCCAGTGTCTTCCTCTGCCTTGAATATTTTGTGCTGAACTCCCATTTATTCTGTTGCCTTTCCCTTCACTCAAGTTAATATGTCTATGATCTAGTTATTGATATACCCTCCCTTCCCCTCCCACCCTTGGTAACCTCCAAAGAATGATTCTTTCTTTGTGTAAACCTATTCTTGACTTTTTCTCATACAGTATTTATCCTTTTGTGATTGATTAATTTTGCTCAGCATAACATCCTCTAGATACGTCCATGTTATGAGGTGTTTCATAGATTCATCGTCATTCTTAATGTTGCGTAATATTCCATTGTGTGTATGTTCCATAGTTGGTTTATATATTCATCCGTTGATGGGCACTTGGGTTGTTTCCATCTTTTTGCTATTGTGCATAGTGATGCAATGAACATAAGTGTGCTTGTATCTATTCATGTCACAGCTCTTGTTTCTCTAGCATATATACCTAGTAGTAGGATGGCTGGATCATATGGTATTTCTATTTCTATTTTTTAAGGAAGTGCCATCCATTTTCCACAGTGGTTTTACCATTTTACAGTCCCAGCAGAAATGTACAAGGGTTTCATTTTCCACACCCTTGCCAGCATTTGTTTTCTGTTTATTTGAACCTTCCTAAGCTTGGGAAGTCTGGAGGCATAGTGCCTAAGGCATTTGAGTGCTAACCAGAAGGCTGGTGGTTCAA
>NW_006922383.1:719153-725192 GCF_000298275.1 Orycteropus afer afer | reverse complement strand
ATTCATATATGTGTGTGTGTCCATCTCTCTGACCATATATGAAAACTAACTCAAGGTGGATAAAAGACCTGAATGTAAAACTTAAAACCGTAAAGATCATCAAAGGAAAAATAGGGACAAACTTACGGGCCCTAATACATGCCATAGATACACTATCAAACATAACCAAAAATGCACCAACAGCAGAAGATAAACTAGACTATTGGGACCACCTAAAAATTAAGCATTTGTGCACATCAGAAGTTTTAACCAGAAGAGTAAAAAGAACCTACAGACTGGGGGAAAAACATGGCAATGGCAATGATGTAGTGGACAAGGGACTTATTTTGCACAAACTTTACATAAATGGTTTCGTAGTGAGATGTAGTGAGTTACTTGGTATAGCTTTTCTAGCTATAGTCTTTGTAACTCCCACTAGATTATTGGGTGGTACCATGCAAATACGTGACAACTTGGCTGGGCAGCTGATAGTTATTTCCTATAATGAGATTGGCAATTAACTCTGGTGGAATTTGCCATGAGCAACTTAGTAGCTGCTTTTAAACTCCTGATCGTTAAAGTCATCCACCTGGATGACGATTTCTGTTGGAGCAGCACTAAGAAATCTTCTGGGAAATCTCGCTTGCTCTCAGGTGTGTAGAACTCTGATGTTGAGAGAGACACCCGGTTGAGAGACAGTGGCAGTGGAGTAGAACCTAGAGGCATGGGACAAAGCAGCAGGCTTACCTGGCCCACAGAGGCGGAGGCTAGGCCAAGAAGCCAAGGGCCAGAGAGGTGTGTCTAAGGACACAGCAGAAGGGAGACCGTCCTATTCAAGGAACTGTATCCTGAGTGAGTTCCTGAACTTGAATTGTAGCCTGTTGCTTCCCTAATCATCTGTGAGTTCTTTTGTGGCCACTGCAGTGAATTATCAAACCCAGCAAAGAGATGGTGGGTGCTGCGGGAGAGATGGTTGATGTCAAGGTTGGTAAGACGGCTGGAGGATGGCCGCATGTTTGGCCTTATAGGAACAGTCCTTGGGCTGCCAATGGTGATTCTGTCTTCCTCTTGTGTAGTTAGGAAGTCAAAAGATGCTGCCTTCGTGCCCCTTTAGCACATAGTATATGTGTTCTTTCTGTAAATGATTTTTGTTTCTGTTTCAATGTTATGTTGTGAGAATCATCTATCTTAATATAGTAATTCTGTCCTAATAGGTTTTTTCTTCCCAACTAGAGACTTGATTTTCTTGATTTAAAGCCATATCAGTAAAAAGAAAATGATGTTTATCAATATTTATTCTTATTATTTAGTTCTTTTGTATTTACGAGAGAGGGAATGTGTTTATAAAGTTGCTTCCCTCAAGGGCATCTAGTTTCTGATTTTAATTGGACTAGTTTTAGTGTTTTATTATTTGGGATGATGATTCCTGTTGGTTTTAGTAATTGGCACTTTTTGTTTTAGTTCCAGAAAGCCCTTTTTATGCTGTACTTTAATCTCCTTGAATAATGTTTTTTTCACTGCAAGTTGTCTGTTTCCTTCAGCATTTTTTTTTTTTTTTTCATTAAAGCCTTGCTCCAGGTATTCTGCTTGTTCTCTTCGGCTTCTGGGTTCTGTTAGGTGTACTGTTATTTTCCTGAGTCTGTTATATTCCTTTGACTTGAGGCTTAAGTCTGATGTTGAGATGTCTTAAGTTATAGTAGTTCTGTGAGTGATAATGGCACAGGGGTTTCTACCAGTGAGCCAGCAGTGTAGCTGAGGGTATGTTGTCAGCCAGATTTTCAGACCCTTGGGGAGGCATCAAGAGGAGGCCTCTTTTTACTTTTGTTACCTTGTATTTTTGTTTCCTGTCCTACTCTCAAGGTAGAGAGGACCCTCTTGAACCCAGCTCTTCAATTTCTTCTCAGCATTTTTAGTTTAATCCAGGGAAACGTGACACACTCACATAGAGAATATTGACTTTCCCCTAAGAATTCTGTGGGGCAAGCCTTCACTAGGAACCATGTTCCCATCCTTTTACTTTGGCTTTACTCCACCAAATACCAGGTCCTTAGCTCAGAGCTCTCATCTGTTCCAGAGGTGAAAAATTATACGTCACTCCTTATTCTCAGATATTAGACTACTTGGTGGCTTTACTTTGTTTACCTGGCTCCAGCACATCTACTTGGCTCCAGAACAAGTAGATGCATAAGACTTGGGAGTTAGAGGGGATCTGGGATATGCTCTATCATCTTCTCAAAATCCATTATGTTTTTGAAAATATATACTAACGATCTCCCACAAAGGCATGAGATTATTCATTTCTTTAAACTTTTCTAACAAGTTTTATTGCTTATTTTTGCCAATTTGATAAGTGAAAAATCCTATCTCATTTTTACTTTCACTTCTATAGTTATTACTGAAGGTGAACATATTTTTATATTTATAGATGATTTATATTCCTGATTCAATTACCTATTGAAAGTGTTTCTCTCCTTTCAGTCAATGAAGGTCTTATTAAATTTATTCCTATTTTTTGTTGTGCTTTTGAATTTAACACATATTCAGCGACCCCTCCTTGGGTTTCCAAGGTGGTATCATGATGGAAGTAAATTGCCCAACCTTCCTTCAGAGGAGTAGCTGGTGGGTTTGAACTGCCAGCCTTCTGATTAGCAGTCAAATGCCTTATGCACTACACCACCAGAGCTCCCACTGCCAGATAGATATAGTTAGTTTGCAGATAGATAACAGATAAATTACTCAATTGTACTATAACATACATACAGAGAAGTGCCCAAATCATAATTACATAGCTTGATGAATGTTCACAAAGTGAATACACCCATATAACTAGCACCCAAATAAAGAAACAGAATATTACAAGCATCTCAGAAATACCATGTGCTTGCTTCCAGTCACTTTTAGCCAAAGGGTAACCACTCTCCAGACGTCTAGTCAAAGATTAGTTTGTTTGTTTTTTAATGTTTTATAGCAAAACTTGCAAAAGCCAGAACCTGTGTAAGGTAGAAACTTGTTAGAGAAGGAACGTTAAAATATTTTATACTAAAAGGAGAGATAGAAAAGTGCTAAGATGGCACCCTGTCACAGGTGGGAAACTTGTAAGACCCAGAAAAACAAGACAGTCATGTTGAGTTCCAGCTCCCATGCAGTATACTGCTTGTGTCTGATTTCTTTTGCTCTAGTAATCTAGGATTACTATATTAAAAATTAAGTTTTGTGTTTATTTCTTTAATTGACTCCTTTACCCTTGATCTCACCACTAATTATGTGTGAAAGAAAGAGGAATTTGAATTTGAACTTCAGGTAAACAGCAAGTAGTTTTGTATGGGACATAGGGTTTTTTTTTTTTTTTTTTAACTTGTGATTTGGGTCAAAGCTTACAGAACAAATTGGTTTTCCATTCAATAGTTAGTATACATTTTGATTCGTGACATTGATTACAATCCCCACTATGTGACAGCAGCAGTCTTCCCACTTCCTTGCTGTGTTTAACATTTCGCTTCCTCCTTCTTTCCTATGCCTTCCTGCCTTCTGTGCTTTATTCCTAGGCAAATGTTGCTCTTTTGATCTTATGTTGTTGTTGTTGTTATGTGCCGTCGAGTCGGCCCCGACTTATAGCGACCCCTTCTTGGGTTTCCGAGGCAGTATCACTACGGAAGTAGGATTGCCCAACCTTCCTTCCGAGGAGTGGCTAAGCAGTGCATACCTTCCTGTTGTTATTGTTCAACTTATAGGCCTATCTTTTTGTTTGGCTGAAAGTTGAGCCATAGGGCTGAGTTCAGTTCCAAGCTTGAAGGGTGACTAAGGACCATAGTTTCAGGGGTTCTACAAGTCACTATCAGACCAGTAAGCCTGGTTGTTTTTATGGTTTTGAGTTTTGTTCCACATTTTTCGCCCACTCTATTCAGTACTTTCTAATGTGATCCTTTTCAGAGAGGTCATCATTGGCATCTGGGCACCATCTAGTTCTTTTGGTTGCAGTCATGGAGGCTGAGATTCATGTGGTCCATTAATCCTTTAACTAAATGTGTCCATCTGTCTTTGATTTTCTTCATTCTTCTTTGCTGTGGATGAGGAGAGACAATTGGTCGCATCTTAGATGCCATTTGCAAGCTTTTAAGACCCTAGTTGCTACTCACCAGAGTAGGATGTAGAACGTTGTCTTGTGGACTGTGTTATGGCAATTAAACTAGATATGTATGGGCATATTTATGTTAAAAATGATTTGTTGTTTATCTGGAATGCAAATTAAATTGGGCATCTTGTACTTTTTTTTTCTAATCTGACAATCCTACCTGAACATTATACTTGTGAGAGCCTTCTATACTAATGCATGTAGTTGTCATTCATTCATTTTCCTTACTGTTTAGTATTCCATTGTGAATATACCAGAATTTGTTTATACTTTCTATTGCTGATGGGGAAAAAAGGAGCTCTGGTGGTATAGTTGATAAGGAACTTGACTGCTAACTGGAAGGTCAGCAGTTCAAACCCACCAGCTGCTTCGTGGAAGGAAGACTGGGCGATCTACTTCCATAAAGATTTACAGCCTCAGAAATCCAATGAGGTTGCAAGAAGTCAGAAATGACTAGATGGCAATGAGTTTGGATTTTGATTCATGACTGATAGGCATTTGGGTAATCAGCAATTTGTGGCTATTATGAATAGTGCTGTTATGAATAGTCTTATACATTTGTTTTGGTGAACATATGTACACAAATTCCTTCAATCCTGAATATTCCTGTTACTGCTACCCTAGCTCCTTACTTTTAGAATCAAACTCCTCAAAAAAGTTTATGCAGTTTAGCAGCACATATGATTCACTCTTAATTACGTTTCCTTGTTGAGATATGTTGTTGTTATGTGCCATTGAGTTGGCTCCAACTCATAGTGACCCTATGTATAACAGAACAAAACACTGCCTGGTACTGCACCAACCTCACAATGCTTACTATACCTGAGCCCATTGTTGCAGCCGCTGTGTCAATCAATCTCCTTGAGGGCATTCCCCTTTTTAGCTGACCCTCTACTTTACCAAGCATGATATCCTTCTCCAGGGAATGATCCTTTCTGGCAACATGACAAAAAGTAGGTGAGCCTGGACATTCTCACTTCCGGCTGCACTCTTCCAGGACAGATTTGTTAGTTCTTCTGGCAGTCCATGGTACTTTGAGTATTTTCAGGGAAACCACAACTCAAAAGCATCAAGTCTTCTTTTGTCTTCCTTATTAATTGTCCAGCTTTCACATGCATATGAGGCTATTGAAAATAACAATGGCTAGGGTTAGGCGCACCTTAGTCTTCAAGGAGACATCTTTGCTCTTCAGCATTTGAAAGAGGTCTTTTGCAGAAGATTTGCCCAATGCAATATGATCTCTGATTGGTTGCTGCTTCCATTGGTGTTGATTGATTGTTGAACCAAGTAATATGAAATCCATGATAACTTCAATCTTTTCTTCATTTATCGTGATGCTGCTTATTGGTCCAGTTGTAAGGATTTTTGTCTTCTTTATGTTGAGGTATAATCCATACTGAAGACTGTAGTCTTTAATCTTCATCACTAAGTGCTTCAAGTCATCTTCACTTTAAGCAAGGAAGGTTGTGTCATCTGCATATTACAGGTTGTTAGTGAGTCTTCCTCCAATCCTGATGCCTCCTTCTTCTACATATAGTCCAGCTTCTCAGGTTATTTGCTCAGCATACAGATTGAATAAATATGGTGAAAGGATACAACCCTGATGTACCCCCTTCCTGATTTTAAACCTTGTAGTGTCCCCTTGTCCTGTTTGTCCTCCTGGTCTGTGTACAGTTTCCGTGTGAACACAATTAAGTGTTCTGGAATTCCCATTCTTCTCAATGTTATCCATAATTTGTCATGATCCACACAATCAAATGCCTTTGCATAGTCAATAAAATGCAAGGAAACATCTTTCTGGTATTCTTTACATTCAGCCAAGATCCATCTGACATCAGCAATGATATCCCTTTTTCCATGTCCTCTTCTGAATCCAGCTTGCATTTCTGGAAATTCTCTGTCAGTATACTGCTGCAACCATTTTTGAA
>NW_006922383.1:692842-695294 GCF_000298275.1 Orycteropus afer afer | reverse complement strand
ATCACTACGGAAGTAGGATTGCCCAACCTTCCTTCCGAGGAGTGGCTGGTGGGTTTGAACCGCCAGACTTCTGGTTAGCAGTCAAGTGCTTTAGCAGATATATGATTTCTAAATATTTCCTCCCATTATTTAGGCTGTTGTATCATTTTATTGGTTGTGTTCTTTGATACACAAAAATATTTAAATTTTGGTATGGTCCAGTTTATTTTTTCTTTTGTTCATGTGTTTGGTGTCATATTCTCGTTGATTTTAAAAAATAATTCTTGATATACTGTGGATTCTAGTCATATATTTGTTGCAAATATTGTCCCCCCATATGTTCTATAAATCTTTTTACTCTCTTTTCATTTATGATTACTTCATTTTGTGTTTTGATTAAGAACTCCTTTAGTGTTCTAACAACTTGAACTTCTGTATTCTAAAAGCTTTACAGTTTTGCCTTTAATATTTAAGACATTATTACATCTAGAATTGGAGTTTTTGTACATGGTGGTATAAAGGAGCTCTGGTGGCACAGTGATTAAAGCATTCGGCTGTGAACCAAAAGACCAGAAATTTGAACCCACCAGCCGTGTGCAGGAGAAAGAGGAGGCCGGGGATTTGAACCAGCTAGCCACTCTGCAGGAGAAAGATGAGGCAGTCTGCTTCCATAAAGATTTCCAGTCTTGGAAACCCTATGAAGACAGTTCTACTCTGTCCTATAGGATTGTTATGAGCCAGAATCAACTTGATGGCAGTGGGTTTGGTTTTGGGTAGGTATAGGTGTCCAGTTTGTTTTTATGTGTAAATACCCATGTGTCTGGGAGCTCTGATAGTGTAGTGCTTAAGGCACTTGACTGCTAACCAGAAGGCTGGCGGTTCAAACCCACCAGCCACTCCTCGGAAGGAAGGTTAGGCAATCTACTTCCGTAGTCATACCACCTCGGAAACCCAAGGAAGGGTTGCTATGAGTCAAGTCCAACTTGATGGCACGTAACAACAACACCCATTTGTCCTAGCACTATGTATTAAAAAGTTCATCCTTTCCCCCGCTGATAAGCAGTGGCACTTCTGTCATATATTAAGTGCCCAAATATACCTTTATCTGTTTCTTGGCACTCTATTCTGTTAGGCCAAAATTAAATCTTCTGAATTTGTGTACATAGTATTTCTATATTTATTTTGGGTTCTTTAATGTTTCTCAGTAATTTTCTCTGTAGAAGTCTTTGGCGTCTTTTGCTCTATTCTTAGGTAATTTGTATTTTGATGGTATTATATTTTTTTCATATGGAACACGTCACGAATTTGTGTATCAACCTTGTATAAGGACCATGCTAATCTTTTCTGTATCATTCCGTTTTTTAGTTATAAATGATATTTAAAGAAAACTCTTTATTGAAGTATAATATGGAAGGAGTCGCTGTGTGGTACAAATGATTTATACAGATGGTTAATACACTCAGCTATTAACTGAAAGATTGGAAGTTTGAGCCTTGCAAAAAAAGGCCAGGAAATTGACTTCCAAAAAATCAGTCATTGAAAATCCTATGGAGCACATTTCTACTCTGATACACATGGGTTTCCATGAGTCATTCTACCTGAGGGCAATTGGATAATATACAACAAGAAAGTACACATATCATATGTGCTTAGATTTCTGAGGAGGAGGTCTGGTGGCATAGTGCCCAAGGCAATTAACTGCTAACTAGAAGGCTGGTGGTTCAAACTCACCTTGGAAGAAAGACTGGGCAAATCTACTTCTGTAGAGATACCGCCTTAGAAACCCAGGGAGGGGTCACTATGAATTGGAATTGACTCAACGGCAATGAATTTGGTTTTTTTTGGTATAGGTTGCTGAATTTTCAGAAACTGAAAAAACTCAGGTAGCTAGCATAAATATCATCTTTTTATATTATGGTAAATATATAAGAAACATTTGCTAGTTCAACTATTTGTACATGTACAATTCAGTGACATTATGTTCATCATATTGTACAACTATTACTGCTATCCTTTTACAAATTATTCCAGCACCATTAATAGAAACTGTCCCTAAACAATGACTACCCTTTTCCCCTCCTTCCTACCCATCATAAGCTTTGATCTCTATGCATTTGCCTTTTTTAGATATTTCACATAAGTTGAATCATACAATATTTGTCCTTTTGCGAGTGACTTATTTTACTCAGCACAATGCTTTTAAAGTTCATCCATATTGTAGCTTATGTCAGGATTTCATTTCTCTTTTTAGTTGGTTATATTGTATGTATGTACCACATTTTGTTTATCTGTTCATCTGTAAATCTGCTGGAAAAGACCTCTTTAAAGTTTTAAAGAGCAAAAGTGTCAGTTTGAAGATTAAGGTGCGCCTATCCCAAGCCATGGTCTTGTCAGTCACCTCATAAACATGTGAAAGCTGGAGTGAATAAGGAAGGCCTAAGAAGAACTGATGACTTTGATATGTGGTGTTGGC
>NW_006922383.1:691680-692600 GCF_000298275.1 Orycteropus afer afer | reverse complement strand
CGAGGAGTGGCTGGTGGGTTTGAACCTCCAGCCTTCTGGTTAGCAGTCAAGTGCTGTAACCACTATGCTACCAGAGCTCCCTGGTAAAGTAGAGGGTCAGGGAAAAAGGGGAAGAACTTCAGTGAGATGGATTGACACAGTGGCTTCAAGGGTGGGCTCAAGCATAGCAAGGATTGTGAGGATGGCACAGGACTGGGCAGTGTTTCATTCTGTTGTGTGTAGGGTCGCTGTGAGTCAGAGCTGACTCAACAGTACCTAACAACAATAGCATTCATCTGCTGATGGACATTTATGTTGTTTCCACCTTTTGGCTGTTGTGACTAGTGCTACAGTGAACATTGGTGTACAGGTTTCTTTTTCCATTCCTTCTTTCCATTCTTTTGGGTATACACCTATGATTGGGATTGTGGATCATATGGTAGTTCTTTGTTTAACTTTTTGAGGATAAGTATAATCTTTTAAAATTTTATTTTTGGGCAATCTACTTCCGTAGTGATACCGCCTTGGAAACCCAAGGAGGGGTCACTATGAGTTGAGTCCGATTTGATGGCACATAACAACAATGACAACAACTTTGTTTTTGTTGTACAGGAATGTAATTTTTTAAATTGACTTTGTATACAAGAACCTGGTTCACTCTAACTAGTCTGTCTTTGCCCACATTGCTAAAACAACTGTAAAAGATCACCAGCAATATCTTAATCACCAAAACTAATTGGTTCTTTTTTTTAAATTTTGTTGTTGTTGTTGAGAATATACACTGCAAAATATAGACCAATCCAACCATTGTTTCTTGTATAATTCAGTGAAATTATACATTGTGCAACCATTCCCGCCCTCCTTTTTTTGAGTTGTTCCTCCCTCATTAACATAAATTCACTGTCCCCTAGGGTTCCAATCTAATCTTTTGAGTTGCTATT
>NW_006922383.1:687134-691081 GCF_000298275.1 Orycteropus afer afer | reverse complement strand
TAGAGCCTGGCACTTTGAAGTCGGACTTCTAGCCTCCTGAACTGTAAGAGAATAAACTCCTGTTTGTTAAGGCCATCCCATTTGTAGTATATTCTTGTCTGAGTGGCACTAGATAACCAGAACACCTCCCAAGGTTCCTAACTGATATTTCAAAGTTACCGTTGTAACTGTTGGTCCCAAATAGATAGTTCTTAAAAGATCTTAATGCTCAAGTCAGATATTTTTTAATTGTTAAGCTTAGCTATTGTTTCATGTTAAGAAGACTTCAGGGGATATTTTTGTTTTAAGGTTTTAACATGATCTCAGGCCAATAGTTTCAGGGATTCTTCCAACTTTCCTGATTGTAGGAGTCTACAGTCCATGAAAATTTGAAATCCTCTTCTGAAGTTTCCCTCTTTGATCAGTCGTCTTCTATAGAATCTTTGATCAAAATGTTCAGTAATGATAGCGAGGCACCATCCAGTTCTTCTGGTCTTGTGGCCAAGGAAGCAGTTGTTTCTGGAGGCAATTAGCCACATATCCCATATTCTCCATCTATTCCTGACTCTCCTTTTTACTCTTTTGCTCTAGGTGATTAGGGACAAATTATTTTGCCTTCAATTGCTGCTTGCAAACTTTTAAGATCTGAGGCACTACTTAGCAAACTAAGTGGTAGAACAGAAGCACATTATTTAAGCCAATTAACTGGGATGTCCCATGAAATCATGACCTTAAACCTCTAAACCCAGAAACCAATCCCATGAGGTTGTGCACATGCAGCCTCAGCAGCTACTCTTTTGTTGTTGTTGTTATAAATCTATGTATCATGCAACTTTTGCTAATTCAATTTTATGGGTATACAACTTATTGACAGCAATTAGAATAATTGACTGTACAATACTATCCTTAATCAATGTATTCCATTGTATGTACATAGCACATTTTGTTTATGCATTCATCTGTTGATGGCATTTAGGTTGCTTCCACGTTTGGCTATTGTGAAAAGTGCTACAATGAACATTTGTGTCTTTAATCTTCTTCATCAATGTTTAATTATTTTCATTGTATAAGTCCTTCACATCCCCAATTAAATTTATTCCTAGATATTTTGTTCTCTTAGATGCTATTGTTAATGGAATTGTTTCCCTTTCAGATTTTTCATTGCTGGTATATAGAGAGCCAACTGATTTTTGTTTATTGACCTTGTACCTTGCAACTTTGCTAAATTCCTCTATTAGCTTTAGAAGTTTTCTTGTGGATTCTTTCATATTTTCTATATAAAATACCAAATCATCCATAAATAGAATTTTACTTGTTCTTTTCTAGTCTGAATACTTTTTATTTCTTATTGCTCTGGGTAGGAATCCTCATACAATATTGAATAGAAGTGGTGAGAGTGAGCACCACTTGTCTTATTCCTGATTTCAAGGGGAAAGCTCTCAGTCTTTGTCAGTTAAGTATAATATTTGCTGTTGGCTTTTCATATATTCCCTGAATCACTGAGGGATTTCTCTTATATTCTAATCTTCCTTAGGGTTTTCATCAGGAAAGGATGTTAGATTTTATCAAATGCTTTTTCTGCATCCATAGAGATAATCATGTAGTTCATTTCCTTTGTTCCATTGATGTGATATATTATGTTGATTGATTTTCTAATGTTGAAACTTCCTTGCATTCCTGGAAGAAATCTCACTTGGTGATGGATTATGACTCTTTTAATATGCTGTTGGATTCTGTTTGCTAGTACTTTGTTGAGGAATTTTTTATCTATATTCTTAAGAGTATTACCCTGTAGTTGTCTTGTTGTATCTTTGTCTTATTTGGATACCAAGGTTGTGTTCATTTCATAGAATGAATTATGGAGTATTGTTTGCTTCTGTATCTTTTTGAAGAGTTTAAACAGTGCTGGTGTCAATTCTCTTTTTTTATTGGGAGGTTTTTTTTTTATTTTTTAATGTGATTTGGGTACAAATTTTAAAGCAGATTTGTTTTAGTCTCAACAATTCCTGCACATTTGGTTTCACAACCCTGATTACAGTCCCCAGCAATAAAAAGCTCTCCTCCCATGACCTCCCTGTGACTACCTCTTCCCTGTGTCTTTCTTATCTATGTATTCCTGTCTATCCAGCTTTCCCTCTATGCAAATTATGCCCTTCTGATATCTTATGGTTGATTGATCCAAGGGGTGCATCTTCCTGGGGTAGGTGTTCTTCTTGTATGCCTTTCTACTGTTTGGCTGAGAGCTAATCCACGGAAATGAGTCCAGTTCCAGGCCTGAAGGATAACCCAGGGTCTTAGTCTCAGGTGTTCCACAGTCTCTGTCCAACCAGTAATTCTGGTCATTTTTGTGTTTTTGAATTTTGTTTCACAGTTTTCCTTCCACTCTATCCAGGATCTCCAATTTTGATCCCTTTCTGAGTCGTTGGCATTGGTAGTCAGGCACTATCTAGTTCTCCTGATATCAGGGTCATGGTGGCTGAGGCCCTTGTGGTCCATCATATGCTTGGACTAATTGTTTCCAAATGACTTTGATTTTCTTCACTCTTCTTTGCCCCAGATGAAAGAAGACTAGTAGTTGCATCTTAGGTGGCCACTTGAAAGCTTTTAAGACCCCAGTTGCTACTAACCAAAGTAGGATGTAGAACAAGATTTTTATGTACTATGTTGTGCCATTTGAGCTTCATGTCCCCCAAGATCACTGTCCCAAGCCTGCAGCCCTCGTGATTCTCTCCCTCAAGGTTGCTTTGTTGTCACTGAGAAGCTACTCCAACCCTGTCTCCTGTTGCTTCTATAATCTATATGGATATTTTTGTAGCACAAATACATGTGCTAGAATATCTTCAGCCAAATATATCCATGGTCATAGGTATATTCCTGTTCATCTACCCACACTTGATCTTTTCACCTGTCTATGCATTTACCCCTCCTCGGAAGGAAGGTTGGGCATTCCTACTTCCGTAGTGATACTGCCTCGGAAACCCAAGGAGGGGTCGCTATGAGTCGGGGCTGACTCGATGGCAAATAACAACAACATGCATTTACCCATAGACTAGTGTTTTCTGCCACTGGTAATGCAGTATTGTGCAAGTGATAGTATTTGCCTCTGTTATCTGTATCTTTTGTGCATGTTTCTGTATCCTCCTTTTCCCTATTGTCCTTGTGCTGGTCACACACTTTTGTTATAGTGCCTTTTATTGGGAGGTTTTTGATCACTGCTTTGATCTCTGACTTGTAGTGGGCCTGTTGAAACATTGTATTTCCTCTTGAGTCAGTTTTAGTAGTTTTTGTGCTTCTTAGCCTTTGTCTATTTTATCTAGGTCATCTAGTTTGTGCCCCTAGAGTTGTTCATAATATTCTGTCATAATTCTCTTTATTGAGTCAGTTGTAATGTCCCCTCTTTCATTTTTTATTTTGGTTATTTACATGTTTACTCTTCTTTGTCAGTCTAGCTAAAGATTTGCCAATTTTATTGCTCTTTTCAAAGAATCAACTTCTGGTTTTATTGGTTCTCTCTATTGTTCTACCATTTTAAATTTTACTTATTTATCTAAAGGCATTTAGATGTGTGGATCATAACAAATTATGTATAAAGTTGCAAAGAATGGGAATTCCAGACCACTTAATTATGCTCATGTAGAAACTGTACATAGACCAAGAAGAGGCTGTCATTCAAACAGAATAAGGGGATACTGCACAGTTTGAAATCAAGAAGGAAGTGCATCAGGGTTGTATCTTTTCACCATATTTGTTCAATCTGTATGCTGAGCAAATAATCTGAGAAGCTGGACTATAGGAAGAGGAATGTGGCATCAGGATTGGAAGAAGACTCAGTAACAACCTGTGATATGCAGATGACACAGCCTTCCTTGGTTTCTGAAAGTGAAGAAAATTTGAAGGAAGCACTTCCTCATGAAAATCAAAGACTACAGCCTTCAATATGGATTATAACTCAATGTGAAGAAAACAAA
>NW_006922383.1:676111-685729 GCF_000298275.1 Orycteropus afer afer | reverse complement strand
CGCCAGCCTTCTGGTTAGCAGTCAAGTGCCTTAGCCACTATGCTACCAGAGCTCCCCTCCAACTATTACTGGGTTGTTATTAGGTGCCATCAAGTCAGTTTCAAATCATAGAGACCCTATGTACAATAGAACAAAATATTGCATGGTACTGCGCCATCCTCACAGTTGTTGCAGTCACTACCTCAGTCCGTCTTGTTGAGAGTCTTCCCCTTTTTCACTTCTCCTCCCTACTTTACCAAGCATAATATCCTTCTCCAGGGCCTGGTCCCTCCTGATAACAAAGTACAAGAGATGAACTCTGGCCATTCTCACTTTTTTTTTTTTGAAGGAGTTAAATTTATTTATTTATTAAAGGAATTACTTACAATCTTTAAAATAAGCACTTATTAATAACACACAAAGGGAGGGCAGATACATTCTGTGACAAAATCCTAAATCACGCCTAGAATTCCCCGTACCCAGGCTTCTGTACCCACATAGCCCAGCCATTGTCACTTTCTGCTGAAGTCAAGATCCAGGGGATGCCACAGACAATCTTTATGGTTTCCATCAGCTTTTCCATCTCTGCATCGACTTGTTACCCCCTTCGCTGGCAGTAGATATTTGCATCTACCAGCTCTTTCTCCTGCGGTCTGAAGATAGAGATCCTGGCCATGGCCTTGGGATCCAGGATTTCAACTTGCAGCACTGTTTTGGTTTATTGTTGATGCTTGGGATGTCTTTCCCCACAGTACCAAACATCTTTTCCGCCTGCCATGTGTGTACTTCAAACACCACTGAGTTTTCCAGGTGTTCCTTTTGCAACCTGTCAGGAAGGACATGCAAATCCACATATCCCAGGCTCAGGAAGACAGGAAAATCCTCTCCCTCTTTCTGGAGCCTGTCCACCACAATCACCACCAACAATTACTTCTCAGTCTCTTCCTTCAATGTTGCCGCTGCCACCTTTTCTTTCTCCTGGTGTTGGGACGAACCTGCCTCACCCTGGCTAGCTCTGGACTCCATAGTTAGCCAGAATACAGGGAACCCTCCCATTCTCACTTCTAAGGAGCATTCCAGCTATATGCCACCAGAGCCCCCATACTTCTTCCAAGATAGATATATTCATTCTTCTGGCAGTCCAATATAAATAAAATATTTATATTTATATTCTTTGCCAGCACCACAATTTAAATGCATCAGTTCTTCTGTGGTTTTCCTTATTCATTGTCAGCTTTCACATGTGTATGAGGCTATTGAAAAGATCATGGCTTAGGTCTGGAGCATCTTAGTCTTAAAATGACATCTTTGCGCTTTAACACTTTAAGGAGGTCTTTTGCAACAGATTTGCCCAATGCAGTAAATCGTTTGATTTCTTAACTATTGATTCCATGGTCATTGGTTGTGGATCCAAGTAAAATGAAATCCTTGACAACTTCAATATTTTCTCCATTTGTCATGATGTTGTATTTTGATCTATTTGGGAGGATTTTTGTTTTCTTTATGTTGAGATATAATCCATACTGAAGTACTGTCTATTTCTTTCTTCAATTCTATTAATCGCGGGTCATGGAGATTGCCATCGAGTTGTATCCAACTCATAGCGACCCCTCCTTGGGTTTCCAAGGCAGTATCTCTACGGAAGTAGATTGCCCAATCATCCTTCTGAGGAGTGGCTGGTGGGTTTGAACCGCCAGCTTTCTGGTTAGCAGTCAAATGCCTTAGGCACTATGAGTGTTCCATAGTTGGGTACATATATATTTCTGATTATTAAATCTTCTTGATGAATCGACCCTTCTATAACTATATAATCTCCATCTTTGTCTCTTCTTACAGATATTGTCTTAAAGTCTACTTTGTCTGATAATTAAGATCGCCACCCCAGCTTTCTTTTGGTTATTATTTGCATGGAAAAGTTTTCCAACCTTCACTTTCAACCTATTTGTGTCCTTAGGTTTAAGGCCTATCTTTTTTAAACATCATATAGCTGGATCATATTTTTTATCCATTCTACTACTCTCTCCCTTTTTTGGGGAGCATTTAGCCCATTTACATCACTGTAATTACTGACCGATAAGAAGTGGCTTACTTATGCTAACTTATTTTTTTGGGGGTGTGTATCTTGTCTTCTTTGCCTTTATTCTGTATAACTGCTTGCTTTTGTGCTTTGTTGATTTATTGTGGTGAGCCATTTGGTTCTCTTCTCCTTTCCTTTTGTATATTTTTTAAAATATATTTCCTTACTGGTTACCATGAATCTTATATTAACAGCTTGCATTTATAACATTCTAGTATAATTTTGTACCAACTTAACTTCGCATTTCAGTTAATGTCCCTTTCAGTTGCAATATCTCTTAATTATGTTTAGTGTTGTATTATTTATTCTTCCATTGTTTTCCTTATTTGGTCATCCCTAGGTGTGCTTTCACTTCATTTGTCATGTTCCTTTGGGTGGGGTATTGTTTCTCTGTTCTTTATGTATCTTGTGATTTTTTGTTGGAACATTAGAATTTTCAAAGATGTTAACTTTTCAATTTTCCCCAGTATTTGGTGCATACTCACACCCAAACGAAAAACCAAACTCACTGCCATTGAGTCGGATCCAACTTATAGCAACCCCTCCTTGGGTTTTCAAGGCAATATCACTACAGAAGTAGATTGGGTTTGAACTGCTAGCCTCTGGTTAGCAGCCAAATGCCTTGGCACTATGCCACCTTCTGCAAACTCTTGGGTGGACAGAGCCTTCAGGCTTTTGCTTGTTATTTCCACACCCTCTCTGTGATTGCTTTTTGTCCCTCCCTGGTTTAATTAGGATTCAAAAGTTCTAGGTCTAAGTTTTGAACTTTCAACCCTTCCCAGACACACCAGAGAACACAGTTTAGTCTGTCCACTAGTGGGCATTGCTGCTCCGGCAAGATATTGTGTTCTAATAAATCTGTCCACCGGACAGTGCAGTTCTCTCTGGTTATTACTTCCTTCCTTTCTTTGTTTCTGCAACCACATTTGTAGTTGGAATACCCACACCAGTGAGCCTCCTTTGGGCCTGGGTATTGCCCTTCAGTTTTGTTTGAGGCTTCCTTCCTTGGTGTATGTGGGCTGCTTATAACTGAGCTGGCATTCAGGGTAAGCACAGACAGACTTTCCTCCATTTCAGGAGGAAGGGAGTCTGGCACTCCCCAGATGAATCTCTGAGAAATCTGTCTTGCTGGTTTCAGAGCCCAGTGGCTTTTTGGTGGTTGGGGGAGCAATCTCCACTTAGGTAAGCTACCTCCTGACTCTGCTGTAAGGAATCTTCTGTAGAAGCTGACATCAGTCCAGCAGCTGATAGTTACTGCTTGAGGGAGGCGATTTTTTTCATTCCAGATGACTCCCAGGGAAGTCTGCCTTGTTACTATTAGAGTCCGTCCCATAGTATGTTGGCTGTGGGTGTAAGCTCCACTCTAGATGCCTGTTTCCTAACACACAGCAGCCTCAGTTAGTAGTCCTCAGTGCTAACTGGAAAAGGGAGTAGACATACCTGCACTGATCCTCAAGGCTATCCTCTTGGTTTCAGAGGCCTGAGCTCTGGGGTGCACAGGGAGGCAAGTAAAGTACTGACTGCAGCAGACTTCTGTAACACTTTGTAACAGCCTGGTAATCAATAAGTACCAGGTAGGGGAGTGGATATCACTCTCTGGTCACATCCCTGTGGAGGTCTGGTGTTGTTGCTATCAGAGCCCACTCCCGCCCCCATGGTGTGTTGGCTGTCCATGTAGCCTCTACTCAAGATGCCTGCTTCCTAGTACACAGCAGCCTCAGTCAGCAGTGCTCAGCACCGACTAGAAAGGGGAGCAAACAGACCTTAACTGACTTAGCAGGATGTCTGTCCTGTTCCTTTCAATGGCCTGAGCTGTGGGGTGTGCAAGGAGGCAGGTGAGTGTTGACTGAGAGCAGACTCCACTGCAAGGGCCTTCTGTAGCAATTTGTAGTAGGCTTTCAGCTGACAATGTCCCAGAGCAGGAAGTGTTCAAACCCAAACTTACTGCCTTTGAGTCGATTCCAACTCACAGTGACCTCCACTGGGTTTCCAAGTCTGTAAATCTTTACAGAAGCAGACTGCCTAATATTTTCTGTAAAGCAGCTGGTGGGTTCAAACCATTGACCTTTTTGGTTAGCAGCTAAATGCCTTAACCACCAGAGCTCCTTGGGGGGAGGTCCTAGCACACTCTAAATCACCCTGGGGAGATCTGGGTTGATTTTAGAGCATAAGCCTGGGGTCTTATTTCTTTGTAAAGACAGGAACTGTGGTGGTTAGGGAAGCAGGCTCCTTTTCTGGGCCATTTCCCCAGTTCACAGCAGCCAGCCACCCAAGTGGCTGGAGGGAGGTGCTGGAGGGAGGGCCTGGGATGGTGAGAGAAGTGATTTTCTTAACATATGCAACTTGTTGATTCTTGACTGTCTGTAGTACCCCGCTGCTTTCCTCTGCTCCTCAATTCAGAGCTCCTCAAAGCCAAGCACTGTTTCCTTGTATTTTATATTTATAGGGGAGGATCTGAATGATGGTCTGTTTATGCTGCCATCTCCTAGAATTGGTTCTTTTTAGCACCTATTCACGCGACCTCTCTGTAGCATTGACACTTTAACACACCCTTCTTGAAACTCTTCTATTTGTAAATCTTCACTCTTCCTGTTCTTTTCTTAACTGATACTAATTCTTTCTGTTTCTTTTTTAAAAAAAATTATTGTGATTTGGGTGAAAGTATACAGAGCAAATTCATTTTCCATACAGCAGTTCATACATACTTTCTTTCATGATATTGACTGCAGTTTCCCACAGTGTAACAACTCTTTTCCCACATCCTCCCTGTAGTTACCTCTTCCCTATGTCCTTCCCTCCCATGCACTTCTGCCCCCCTGAGCTATCTCCAAGGGTGCAAACCCTACCCTTCTGTTTTCCCACGATCGATGGCTCCAAGGAGTGTATCAATCTGATAAAAATGTTCACTCCATATGCCTGTCTTTTGTTTGCTTAGAAGCTACAGGAGTGAGTTCCAGACCTGAAAAGTAACTAGGGGTCATAGTCTCGGAGGTCTCACCAAGCTCTATCGGACCAGCAAACCTGGTCTTTTTTCCCTTTATGATTTTGAGTTTTGTTCCACATTTTTCTTCCACTCTATCCAGGATTTCCTGCACTGATCCCCCTTTGAGTGATTAACAGCAGTAGCCAGGTACTGTCTAGTCCATTGGGCTAATTGTTTCCATGCATCTTGGTTTTCTTCATTTTTCTTTGTTCTGGATGAGGAGAGACCCATTGATGCATCTAGATGGTCGCTTGCAAGCTTTTGAGACCCCAGTAGCTACTCACCAAAAAAAAAAAAAAAAAAACCTCATTGCCGTCGAGTCAGATTTGACTCATAGGGACCCCTCCTTGGGTTTTTGAGGAGTATCACTTCGGAAGTATATTGCCCAATCTTCCTTCCGAGGAGTGGCTGGTGGGTTTTAACTGCCAGCCTTCTGGTTAGCAGTCAAATGCCTTTAGGTACTACGCCATCAGAGCTCCCTACTCACCAAAGTAGGATGTAATACAATGTTTTTGTTTAGTATGTTATGCCAGTTGAGCTTGATGTCCCCTGTGACCATAGTCCTGAGCCCACAGGACCAACTACTTGCTTCCTCAAGATAGCTGGCTATGTCTTTCAGTTTCTTTTACTTTTTTTCTTCCTCTTCTGTTAGACTAATTGTTGCATCCAGTACACTCTCCCTGATTAGGAGCAAGTATCCACTGTCTGCTCTTAGTTCTTCCTCAGTAATATTATGGAGATAATACCCACTTCCAGTCTGTTCCTGAAGCTTCTACAAAGGCCATACCTAAACCCTGCATATTTGGACAATAGCCTACTAACTTTTTCGCTCCTGGAAGGTATTCCATTCTAAATACCATAGGTTGGTTAATTTTCTTAAAATATTGTTTTGTATGTGGCACTTCCCCTGATTCTCACTCACTGCTGTGGAGTTGGATTCGACTCATAGTGACCCCTCCTTGTGCTTCCGAGGTGGTATCACTATGAAAATAGATTGCCCAACCTTCCTTCCAAGGAGTGGCTGGTGGGTTTGAACCGCCAGCCTTCTGGTTAGCAGTCAAATGCCTTAGGCACTACACCAATGCCTAAAGGACGAAGCCTAAAAACCATAGCCAGTCCTTCCAGTCTTTTTGTACACTGTTCTCAGCCTACCTCTTTGGCCATGTTTCACAGATACCTATGCATGCTCTCCATTCCAGTTACATGACCTCCCTAACATGCCCTGAATATTAAGGCCTCTGTGCACTTTCAGTTTTCCCCTACTCATCAAACTAACAACATAGCCATGCTTCAAGTCTAACTTAAGCCTTGATTTTTTATAACCATTCCGTCTTACAAAGTACTTTGTCTCCTCCAAAATTCTATAGACCAGGGGACCACATTGTCATTTTCTGTCCCTTCTCCATTTGCAGCTTCATCTCCCACCACTTCCCCACAAACTTCAGAGTTCCAGCCACAGCAGTCTACTTAACCATTTTCTAAACAATACTGTTCTTTCCTATGTCTGTGCCTTTGTATCTGTGCATTCTCTGATGGTTGTTTGTTTTTTGAACTTTCTGCCTCAAGAAGGTAGTTTTATGAAGCACTCCTATTCTACCAATGTTTTAGGCCTCTCCCTCTCTACTGTCTTTTCTCCCTTAGCATAGAAGCCTACTTGTCTTTCTCCCATTTAGGGAAAAAAAAATCCTTCATCCTCCTTTTGCTACTGCTCTCTTCTCTCTTCCTTTCACTCTACTTTTTGCTACCTCTCCACTCCTGTCACATTGAAACTGTCCTGGCTGGGGTCATCCAATAACCTGAAAAACTAAATCTATTGTTGTTATCATTAGGTGTTATTGAGTCATTTCTGACTTATAGCAACCCTGTGTACAGCAGAACAAAACACGGCCCAGTGCTACACTATCTTTACAATTTTTGCTATGCTTGAGCCCATTGTTGCAGCCACTGTGTCTATCCATCTCGTTGAAAGTCTTCCTCTTTTTCCCTGGCCCTCTACTTTATGAAGCATGATATCCTTCTCCAGGGACTGGTCCCTTTGACAACATGACCAAAGTAGGTGAGACAAAATCTGGCCATTCTCACTTTTAAAGCATCCTGGCTGTAGTTTTTGCTAGACAGATTTGTTCATTCTTCTGACAGCCCATGGTATTTTCAATATTTTTTGCAGCACCACAATTCAAATGCATCAGTTCTTGTTTGGTTTTCATTATTCAGTGGCTTTCACATGCATATTTTCACATGTTCTTTTTACTTGGTGACTCTGCAGTGTCTGACACACTGCCCCTTCTTCTGGACAATATCATTCCTCCCTTGGCCTTGTGACACTGCCTTCTTCTGGTTTTCTCTTACTTTTCTAAAGACTGTTTCTCTTATTATAAGGATCCTCTTAATTCACCCACCCCTACCTGAAACATTGCCCAGGTTTTGTCCTGGGATTTTTTCTTTCTTTTCCTACTGTTCATGCCCATCACCCTGCAACTTCCCCCATGCTCTAAGTGATCTCACCCACTTAGATGCTTATAACTCTTGTCAGACCTCTATGTCTAGCCCATATATCACATCTACATTCTAGCCTATAAATATAGTTGTCTGTGAGACATCTCATGGATGTCCTACCAAAAAAAGCAAAGCAAATTCACTTCCATCAAGTTGATTCTGCCTCATTGAGACCTGTAAGACAGAGTAGAACTGCCCCCTAGGGTTTCCAAGGCTGTAAATCTTTATAGAAGGAGACTGCCACATTTTTCTCCTGCATGGCAGCTGATGGGTTAAAACTGCTGACCTTTGGGCGTTTTTCCCCAACATTTTAGTATAGAAAGTTTCAAAGATTTAGCTAAGTTGAGAGATTTTACAGAAGCACCCCTATATTTACCATTTGAATTCTACCGTTCACACTTTACTATATTTCCTTTATGACATTTCTATCCGTCTATCAATCTATATTCTTTTCATGCACTTTGAAGTAAATTGTACACATAAGTACACCTCCTTCTAAATACTTAAGTTTGCATATTAGCTGGAGTTTAATATTTATTTAGATTTTTTTTTACTATAAAATATGCAATGAAAAGCACAAATTTTAAGTTTATATTAGCTGGAGTTTGACATATGTATTTACCTGTGTAACCTAAAGCCATATCAAGATATAGAAGATTACCTCCCTTTCCAGTCAATTACCACCCCACTATGTCTCATAATATTCTCATTTGTCATGGTAATTATTGGTCTCTTCCCCATTAGACTTAGAGTTCCTTGAAGGCAGAGATTTGTTCTTATTTTCCTGTCAAACCTATGCTCAGCACTGTGCCTGGCACACAATACGTGTTCAATAACTGCTCACTAGCTAGATGAATGTCCTGGAATATTAGCACATGTGGTATTCATTCTTCTTTCTTAGCTCATAACAAAAGGTTTCTTTGTTATGTTGTATTTATGCCTTAAATACTTCTTCTTTTTCCATCCTTCTTTTATCATTGCTCCAGTTCTTATAGATCTCTCACCTGACCTATTAAAATAACATCCTAAATGATTTCTTAAATGCTAGTTTTTTTACTCCCAAATCAACCTTCCGAATGACCTTCAAAGTAATATTTCTAAAATCCAAACTTGATCATGTTTACCCCCTCTTTAAAAACCTTTTGTTTCCCACCATCTACAACAGACATTTTTTCTGTACCTTCTTTTTTTTTAATAATGCCAACCACTTGGGAAGGGATCAAAACTGGAGATCCTGGATAGAGTGGGAGGAAAAATGTGGAACAAAACTCAAAAACACAATGAGGACCAGAATTACTGGTCGGATGGAGTCTGGTGGAACCCCCAAGACTGTGGCCTCAGGTTACCCTTCAGGTCTAGAATTGGACTCACTGTCAAGGATTGGCTCTCAGCCCGACAGTAGGAAGACCTACCTGCAGAACACTTACCCCAGAGCGATGCACCCACTTATTCTGGGGAGGTACAGCCCTTAAAGCATTCGACCATGGGGCACCGGAGGGGCAGCATTCACATAGAGGGAAAGATGGACAGACAGAAGTACATAAGAAGTGCACAGGGAGGGGGTAGTCACAAGGAAGGGAGGGGAGGAGAGTTTGTTATGGTCGGGGATGGTGATTGGGGCATGAAATCAAATGTACCTGAACTGTTGAATGTAAAACAAATGTTGCTCTGTAAGTTTGCACCAAGTGCACAATAAAATTAAACAAAAAAAGTTAACCATTGATGGATAATTTAATATGTCCCAGATACTTACAGTGCATTTAATGTGTTCTGTCATTAAAATCCTCACAAAACCCCTATGAGACTCATGTAATGATGTCCATTTTACAGAGGAGGAAAACTAAGAGTGGAGATGTTCTCACACACATCACAGAATGTGTCTAAGGCCACTCACCCAATGGTGTCAGAGCTGGGATTCCAAACAGCCTCAAAGACCTTGGTCTTAATTGGCCTCATGCTATTTTCATCCATGTAGCTACAGACTTTCCTTTAAAAGCAAGCAAGAGAACTTTTTTTTTTTTTTTAATAAATCATCATTTCAGTAACATCACTGGCAAATTGTTCTGTATCCTTCTTTTAAAAA
>NW_006922383.1:673772-675715 GCF_000298275.1 Orycteropus afer afer | reverse complement strand
ACAGCCCTTCTTTCTCCCATGATTGTTCTCTCCAAGGAGTTCAACTCATATGCCTGTCTTTTGTTTGGCTGGAAGCCTCAAGTGTAGGTTCAGTTCCAGAACTGAAGGGCAGCTAGAGGCCGTAGTCTCACTACACCAAGCTCTATCAGACTAGGAAACCTGGTCCCTCCCCCTTTATTTCCCCCCGCAAATGATTTTGAGTTTTGTTCCACATTGTTCTCCCTCTCTATGCAGGAACTACTGTTTGGTTTTAAGAAGACTTCAGGGGATATTTTTGGTTTAAAATTTAAGTTTTAAATATTATCTCATTGTAGTAGTTAAAGGCGTTCCAGTGGAACTCTTTTTAAAATGAAATCTTATCACAAATTCCAGAATTTGAAATAGATTATGAAACAGTTTGATGGTTTTGAGTTGTGGTGTTGGCCAACAATACCGAAAGTACCGTGGACTGCTAAAAGATCTAACAAATCTGTCCTGGAAGAAGTGCAGCTGGAATGTTCCTTGGAAGCAAGAATGGCCAGACTTCGTCTCATCTACTTTGGTCATGTTGTCAGCAGGGACCATTCTCTGGAGAAGGATGTCATGCTTGGTAAAGTGGAGGGTCATTGAAAGAGGGGAAGGTCTTCAACAAGATGGATTGACACAGTGACTGCAGTGATGGGCTCAGGTATAGTAGGGAACTTGAGGCTGGCACAGGACCAGGCAGTGTTTCATTCCGTTGTCTGTAAGGTTGCTATGAGTCAGAGATGACTTAACGACACATAACAACAATAACAATGAAACAGTTATACAATTCATTTATTTTATATGTAAGTCAATCTTCAAACAATGAGAATATTAAAGCTGTTTTTATTATCACAGTTTTTTCTTTTATATTAAGTAGGCTTTTTTAATTGAAAAAGTGATACTTGCATATAGTAAAATTTTCCGTTATAAAATATATAGCCAATGAGAGAATTATATCTTGAATATGTAAAGAACTCTAAAACCTAAATATTAAAAAAATATCCATTTAGAAAATGGACAAAAAACATGGACAGATATTTCACCAAAGGAGATATACAGATGGTAATAAGCACATGAAAAGATGTGCAATATCTTTAGTCATTATGGAAATGCATATTAAAACCACAATGAGACAACACCTCATACCTCTTAGAATAGCTACAATAAAATATAGGGACAATATCAAATACTGGCAAGGATGCATAGAAACTGAATATCTCTTACATTGCTGGTGGTGATGTAAAATGGTACAGTCACACTGGAATATAGTCCAGCAATTTCTTATAAAACTAAATATGTGCTTACGATATCATACAGCAGTTGCATTCTTGGGCATTTATTCCAGAGAAATAAAAACTTGTGTTCACTCAAAACTTGTAAACTAATGTTCATAGCAATTCTATTCATGGTAGCCCCAAACTGGAAACAACCCAAATGTCCTTCAGCAGGTTAATGGTTAAAATGTACATTCATGCCATGGAATGCTACTCAGCAGTTAAAATGAGTGAGCTATTGATATAGGCAAAAACTGGATAGATCTAAAGGAAATTTTGCTGAGTGAAAAAAAAAGTCTGATGCTATTTATACAACATTCTTGAAATGTTAAGGAGTTGAGGATTGGTTTATTGGCCTAACAGCGTGTTTAGTGCTCCTTCCTGTTCTACTTCAGATTTGCTTTTGATTTGGGGACTGATGAGATGGTTAGACAATGAAAAGAAACAGTGCTGGTAGAGGAATATGTTTTCACTGCAAGACAAATTGTATTTTGTTCATTGTTTTTGTGCATTGCCACATGAGAATAGCCCACTGGAGGCAGTCAGAAATGATAGATTTGGAAGTCATTAGGGAGCTCTGGTAGCATAGTGCCTAAGGCACTTGACTGCTAACCAGAAGACTGGCGGTTCAAACCCACCAGCCACTCCTCGGAAGGAAGGTTG
>NW_006922383.1:672966-673632 GCF_000298275.1 Orycteropus afer afer | reverse complement strand
AGTAAGCTAAGAAGGAATGAGAATGGGGACACGGTAACGGCATGGCTCTGGAAGGGAGACTCGAGAGTCCAAATACTCTACATATTTTCTACCAATCTCTTTTTCAGCGCCAAGACTTTCTTCTTTCTGAGGTACCTCATGCCTCTAACTGAGCAAATTAGCTTACTTCAGCAGAGTACAGAAATTAAGGCCATGAACTTGGAAGCCAAATAACCTGGAAGCTAAATAACCTATATTTGAATCCCGACTTTGCCGTTTATTACCTGTGTGATTCTGGGCAAGTTACCTAAACTCTTTGTGCCTGCACTTCCATATTTGTCAAAACGGGAATAATTACGATGTCTGTTGAATTACTGTCAGGATTAAATAAGTTTAATATATGTAAAGCACCTACAACAGTGCCGGACTTATAGTGAATACTATATATATTGTCTCTCTCCAAAAACACTTTAGGTTGAGGTGAGGCTTCTTCTACCTTGCCAAGTTAGGTATCACTGCTCTACCTGTATTCTAAATATATGTTGAATCCAGCTGCCTACAGATATCTCCTCTCCTATGACCTGTGATCTTGTGGGTTAGTATTTTTTTAATTCCTCTCCGTGGGGCCTTGAGGAGGGGAGAGGAGATAAATGCTGGTGGTCAGTCTCCTATGTTTGAGTAGAATTT
>NW_006922383.1:654439-656061 GCF_000298275.1 Orycteropus afer afer | reverse complement strand
GTAGTGATACTGCCTTGGAAACCCAAGGAGGGGTCGCTATGAGTCGGGGCCGACTCGACGGCACATAACAACAACAACAACAACTATCCAGTATCTCCAATTTTGATCCCTTTCCAAGTGGTTTGCATTGGTAGCCAGGTACCATCTAGTTCTTTTGGTCTCAGGGTCATGAAGGCCCAAGTCCTTATGGTCTGCCTTATCCTTGGACTAATTGTTTCCAGATGTGTTTGATTTTCTTCACTTTTCTTTGCTTCAGATGAGAGAAGTCCAATAGTTGCATCTTAGATGGCCACTTGAAAGCTTTTCAGACCCCAGTCACTAGTCACCAAAGTAGGTTGTAAAACAAGATTTTTATGTACTATGTTGTCCCAATTGAGCATGATGTCCCCTGAGACTGCAGTCCTGAGTCAGCAGGCCCGGTAATTCTCTCTCTCTCAAGGTTTTTGGTTGTCTCTGAAAAGTTACTCCAACTCTGTCTTCTGTTGCTTAAGCTTTTAAGGCCCCAATCACTACTCACAAAAGTAAGATCTATAACATTGTCTTTGTGGACTGCATAGTGCCAACTGACCTTATTGTCCCCTGAGACTATGGTCCTGAATCCCCAGGCCCAGCAATTCACTCTGTGAGGGTGTTTGATTATGGCTAATAAGTTTTCATAACTTTGCCCCCTATATGGTCTACTATATTCATGGATTTATTTGCAGCATATATAAATACATATGTAGAAATATTCTTTGTAAAACCTAGTTTGCATGCCCACTTGTAGATTATTGTTATTAGTGTTGTAGGATTGTATATGAATTAGTATTTACCTCTGTTGCTTTTAACTCTTATACTCCTCAGAATGTCTTCCTTTCCTTGATCATTTTGTGTTGATATCCTCCTTATTGTATACTGACTTCTCTTCACCCAAGTTAATATGTGTCTAGTCTCTTGTTAGTGATTTGACCTCCCTTCACCTCCCACCCCTAGTAACCATCAAAGTGTGATAACTTTTTCTTGACTTTTTTTTAATGCATTTAATTGAAATATAATTTATGTACTGTTAAATGAACAAAACTAAAGTGACATGGGTCAATGCATTTTTTTTGTGTGTGCAGTGTTCCTTCCCCTCCCCTGGCAACCAACAAAGAAAGTTTCCCTCCATATATAAACTTTTCCTTGACTCTCCACAACAGTGAATTAATACTGTATTTGTCCTTCTGTGATTGACTTATTTCACTCAGCATAATGTCCTCCAAGTTCATCCATAATATGCGTTGTTTTGCAGACTCTACATTATTCTTTAGGGCTGGATAGCATTCCAGTATGTGTATGTACCATAGTTTGGTCATCCACTCTTCCGATGATGGGCACGTAGGTTGGTACCATCTTTTTGCTATTGTAAATAGTGCTGTGATGGACGTGAGTGTGCATGTATCTGTTCCTATCCTGGCTCCCACCTCTCTAGGATATGTACCTAGTAATGGGATTGCTGGGTCAAATGGTATCTCCAATTCTAACTTTCTAAGGAATCGCCATATTGCTTTCCACAGTGGTTGTGTCACTTCACAGTCACACAAGCAGTGTATGAGAGTCCCAATCTCTCCACATCCCCACCAGCATTTGTTATTTTCTGTCTC
>NW_006922383.1:650148-651072 GCF_000298275.1 Orycteropus afer afer | reverse complement strand
CTGTATAGTTCCTTTCAAAGCTCAGGGTTCCAGGATTATCTTCTCTATCTCTGTCAATTGTTTTTTCTTTTCTTTGTTGAAGAGGGTCTGTGTCACTTGTCCGCCTATTCCTCCATCTTACCGGAAGACTTTCTTGACTTTTTATATTAGTGGTCTCATACAGTATTTGTTCTTTAGTGATTGACTAATTTTACTCAGCATAGTGTCCCCTAGATTCATCTATGTGGGGAGATGTTTTGCAGATTCGTTGTTTGTTAATGTTGCATAGTATCCCATTGTGCATATGTACCGTAGTTTCTTTATCCATTCATCCATTGGTGGGCATTTAGGTTGTTTCCATCTTTCTGCTATTGTAAATAGTGTGATGAACATGAGTATTTATATATCTGTTCATGTCATGGCACTTATTTCTCTAGGATATATACCTACTAGTGGGATCACTAGATCATATGGCAATTTTATTTTTAACTTTTGAGGACATGCCATACCATCTTCCACCATTTTGTTGTCCCAGCAGCAATGTTTGAGGGTTCCGGTCTCCCCACACCCTTATAAGCATTTGTTTTCTGTTTTTGACCTTTGGTATTTTTGCTGGGGTGAGATGGTATCTCATTGTGGTTTTGATTTGCATCTGTCTAATAGGGAGCTCTGGTAGCCTAGTGCCTAAGGCGCTTGGCTGCTAACCAGAAGGCTGTCAGTTCAAACCCACCAGCACTCCATGGGAGGAAGGTTGGGCAATCTACCTCCATAGTGAAATTGCCTCGGAAACCCACAGAGGCGTCACTGTGAGTCAGGTCCGACTTAACAGCACATAACAACAACAACAACAACAATAGTTCCTAAGGCGTTTGACTACTATCCAGAAGGCTAGTGGTTCAAACCCACCAGCCACCCCTTGGAAGGAAGATTGGGCAATCTACCTCC
>NW_006922383.1:646524-650048 GCF_000298275.1 Orycteropus afer afer | reverse complement strand
TGGCTAATGATTATGAGTATTTCTTCATGTTTGTTGTCTGCCTGAATGTCTTCTTTGGTGAAATGTCTGTTCATGTCCTCTGCCCATTTTCTAATTTCGTTATTTGCCTTTTTGTTGTTGAGGTGTTGAAGTTGTCTCTGAATTTTAGACATTAACCCCTTGTCTGTTATGTTGTTGCCATTTTTTTTTTCTCTTTTGCTGAAATCTTTTGTTGCACACAAAACCGAAAAAAAAAAAAAAAAAAACCAACTCATTGCTTTCAAATCAATTCTGACTCATAGCAACCCCCATTGGGTTTCTAAGGCTTTAAATCTTTACAGATGCAGACAGCCTCATTTTCCTTTCATTGAGCAGCTGGGGGGATCAACCCACCAATCTTTTGGTTAGCAACCAAATACCTTAACCACTATACCACCAGAGCTCCATTTTGTTCCTCATAAGTAGCTAATTTTTATGAGGTCCCAGTCATCTATCTATTTTGTCTTCTGGCATTTTTGAATTTTTCAGTTATGCTTTAAAGTATGTTTATGCCATGTATTAAGGCCTCTAAGTTTGTTCTTATTTTTTTCTGTGATGATGTGTGTAGTTTTAAGTTTCCATTCAGGTCTTTTTATCCAACTTGAGTTCACTTTTGTATATAGTTTGAGATACCGGTCTCATTTAATTTTTCTGAAAATTAACATCCAGTATTGCCAGCATCATTTGTTAAAGAGACTACTATACCTTCCCCATGTAATTAGTTTTGGCCCGGTGTCAAAGATCCACTGTCCATAGGTGGATAGATTTACTTCTGGATTCTCAATTCTGTTCCATTGGTTTATGTGTCTGTCATACCATACCAGAATGTTTAAACTGCTGTGGATGTGTAGCTGGTTTTGAGATTGTGAGGCCTCCTACTTTGTTCTTCTTTAGTAGTGCTTTATTTATCCAAGGTCTCTTTCCTTTCCATAGAAAGTTTTTCCATCTCTTTAAAGAATAATGATGGAATCTGGATTGAGATTGCGTTATATCTATAGATTGCTTTGGATAGCATTGACATTTTCACACTGTTAGGTCTTCCTGTCTGTGAGCATGGTATATTCTTCCATTTATGGAGGTATCTTTTGGTTTCCTGTAGTAGTAATTTTTTTTTAACTTTTATTGTGATTTGGGTGGAAATTTACAGAGCAAATTCATTTCCTACACAACAGCTTATACACTCTTTGTTCCATGACATTGATTGCAATCCCCATACCATAGCTGCTGTCTTTCCACTTCCTCCCTCTGGTTACTTTTACCCTCTGTCCTTTGTTTCCTATGCATTCCTGCCCTCTGAGCTATCTCCCTGTGCAAATAATGCCCTTCTGAACTCCCATGGTTGATTGCTCTAAAGAGTGTACCTACCTGGTGTAAATGTTCATATGCCTGTCTATTTGGCTGAAAACACAGGAGTGAGTACAATTACAGGCCATAAGGGTGACTAGTGGCTATAATCTCAGAGGTTACACCAGTCTCTATCAGACCAGTAAGACTGGTCCTTTTTTTTTAATTAATTTTTAGTTTTTTCCACATTTTTCTCCCACTCTATCCAGGATCTCCTACATAGATCCCCCTCCAAGTGGTTGACACTGATAGCTGGGCACCATCTAGTTCTTCTGGTCTCGTAGTTGTATAGGCTGAGGATCACATGGTGTACCAATCGCTTGGACTAATTGTTTCCATGAATCTTTGGTTTTCTTCATTCTTTACTCTGGATGAGGAGAGACCCATCATTGCATCTAGATGGTCACTTGTAAGCTTTTAAGTTCCGAGTCACTACTCACCAAAGTAGGATGTGGAACAGTGTTTTGTGTAGTATGTTATGCCAGTTGAGCTTGATGTCCCCCGCAACCATGGTCCAGAGCCCATGGGCCCAACAACTCACTCCCTCAGAGTGGTTGGCTATGGCTAAGAAGTTGTCATAACTTTGCCCCATGTTAGCTCTGTTGTATATATATGTGGTCATTCTTATAGCATATACAAATATGTTTATAGAAATACAGTCTGCCAGACTTATATATGGTCTTGGATATATTCCCTTTTGCCTAGACATACCTGATCATTTAGGCTGTCTACCTACATATCCACCTGTTTTTTATTACTGATAATGCAGTACTGTATATGTAAAAGTATTTATTTTTGTTATTTGTACCTCTTGTGCACATCTATGTGTCTTCCTTTTCCTTAGCGTTATTGTGTTGGTCACTCTCTTTTAGTATATTTCCTTTCTCTTCACCCAAATCCATTCTTGTCTCTTATTATCTAGCAATTTTCTCTTCCCTCCCCACACATCCCTGGTAAATAACAAAGAAAATTTCTTTCTATATGTAAATGTTTCCTTGACTTTTTACAATAGTGGACTAATACAATATTTGTCCTTCTGTGATTGACTTATTTCACTCAGCATAATGTCCTCCAAGTTCATTCATGTGATGAAGTGTTTCATGGATTCAACATTATTGTGTGTGTATATAGTATATACCATAGTTTCATTATCCATTCCTCCACTGGTAGGCACTTAGGTTGTTTCTATCTCTTTGCTATTGTGAATAGTGCAGTGATGAACATGGATGTGCATATATCTTTTCTATCCTGGCTCTCACTTCTTTAGGATCTATACCTAGTAACGGGATGGCTGGATCAAATGATATTTCTGTTTCCTAATTTTTATGAAAGTGCCATACCATTTTCCACAGAGGTTATATAATTTTACAGGTCCATCAGCAGTGTATGAGAATCTCAATCTCTCTACATCCTCACCAGCATTTTTTATTTTCTGTCTTGTTGAACTTTGCTATTACTGCTGGGGTGTATTTTGATTTGCATTTCTCTAATGACTATTCATTACAAACATTTCTTCATGTGTTTGTTGGCTGCCAGAATATCTTGTTTGTTGAAGTGTCTGTTCATGTCTTCTGCCCATTGTTAAATTGGATTGTTTGTGTTTTTGATGTTGAGGTCTTGGAGTTTTCTATAAATTTTAGAGATAAATCCCTTGTCATATATGTCCTTGCTGAGTATTTTTTCCCAGTTTTTGGGTTCTGTATTTAGTCTTTTAGAGAAGTCTTTAGATGCACATAAGAATTTAATTTTTTAGGAGGTCCCAATCATCTAGTTTATCTTCTGCTGTGTGTCCATTTTTACTTATGTTTGGTAGTCTATTAATGTTATATATTAGGGCCAGAACATTTAACTGTGCTCGTGAGGAACTTGTACATAGCCCAAGGAGTGCATCAGGGTAGTATCCTTTCATCATACTTATTCACTTTGTATGCTGAACAAATAATCCAAGAAGCTGGACTCTATGAGGAAGAGCATGGCATCAGGATTGGAGGAAGACTCATTAATAACTTGTGATATGCAGATGACACAACTTTGCTTGTTGAAAGTGAGGATGACTTGAAGCACTTACTAATGAAGATGAAAGACTACAGTTTGCAATATGGATTACACTTCAGCATAAAGAAAACGAAAATCCTCACAACTGGACCAATAAACAGTATCAT
>NW_006922383.1:643734-646354 GCF_000298275.1 Orycteropus afer afer | reverse complement strand
GCCTCATATGCATGTGAGAGCTGGACAATGAATAAGGAAGACCGAAGAAGAGTTGATGCTTTTGAGATGTGGTGTTGGCCAAGAATACTGAAAGTACCACGGACTGCCAAAAGAACTAACAAATCTGTCCTGAAAGAAGTGCAGCTGGAATGCTTCTTGGAAGCAAGAATGGCCAGACTTTGTCTCACCTACTTTGGTCATGTCAGAAATGACTATTCCCTGGAGGAAGATATCATGTTGGTAAAGTGGAGGGTCAACAAAAAAGGGGAAGGCCTTCAATGAGATGGGATGACACAGTGACTGCAGTGATGGGCTCAGGCATAGCAGGGATTGTGAGGCTGGCACAAGACTGGGCAGTGTTTCGTTCAGTTGTACATAGGGTCATGATGAGTCAGAGCTGACTTGATGGCACCTAATGTCAACAAGTTTGACCCCATTTTTCCTTTGATGAACTTACAGTTTTAGGATTCACATTTAAGTCTTTGATCCATCTGGAATTAGTTTTTGTGTATGGTTTGAGGTATGTATCCTGTTTCATCTTTCTGCAAATGGATATCCAGTTTTGCCAGCATCTTGTGTGAAAGAGACTATCTCTTCCCTATTTAATGTATTTTGGCCCTTTGTCAAAAATCAGCTAACCACAGGTAGATGAATCTATTTCTGGGTTCTCATTTCTGTTGCACTGGTCTGTGTATCTGTCATTGTATCAATACCAGGCTGTTTTGACTACCATGGCTGTTTAGTAGGTTTAGAGATCTGGAAGTGTGAGACCTACTTTGTTCTTCTTCAGTAGTGCTTTGCTTATCCAAGGGTTCTTTCCTTTCTATATAAAATTAGTGATTGGTTGTTCTATATCCTTAAAGAATGTGGATGAAATCCGAATTGGGGTTGCATTGAATGTATTGATTGTTTTAGGTAGTACTGATATTTTCACAATGTTCAGTCTTCCTATCCATGAGCATGGGATGCTCTTCATTTATGTAGTAGATCTCTTATGGTTTCTTGAAGTAGTCTTTTGTAGTTTTCTTTGTGTAGGTGTTTTGGATCCTTGGTAAGATGTATTCCCAAGTATTTTATCTTTTTGATAGGGATTATAAATGATATTTATTTCCTTTTCAGCAATCTCTTTTCTGGCGTAGAGGAATCCAACTTATTTTTGTATGTTGATCTTGTGTCCTGCTGCTATGCTAAATCTTTCAATAAGTTCCAATACTTTTCTTGCTGCTTCTCTTGTTTTTTTTTTTTTATGTATAATATCATGTTATCTACAAATAGGGATAGTTTTACTTCTTCCTTGCCTATTTGAATGTCTTTTATTTTGCTTTCTTGCCTTATTGTTCTAGCTAGGACTTCCAATATAGGGTGAATAGAAGTGGTGATAGAAGGCATCATTGTCTGGTTCCCCTTTGCAAGGGGAATGCTTTCAGTCCCCACTGAGAATAATGTTAGTGTTGATTTTGCATATGTCTGTTATTATGTTGAGGTATTTCCCTTCTATTCTTATTTTTCTGAGAGTCTTTATCAAGAATGACTATTATCAAATGCCTTTTCTACATCAATTGATATGATCATGTGGTTCTTTTCCTTTATTTTACTTATATGATAGATTATGTTGAAATTTATTTAATGTTGAACTATCCTTGCTTGCATAGTATGAACCCCACTTGGTCATGATGTATTATTTTTTTGGTATGTTGTTGGAGTCTATTGGCTAGCATTTTGTTGAAGATTGTTGCATCTATATTCATGAGGGATATTGGTTTGTAGTTTTCCTTTTCAGTAGTGTCTTTGCCTGGTTTTGGTATCAGGGTTGTGCTTGTTTCATCAAATGAATTTGGGAGGATTCCATCCTTTTCTGTGTTTTAATGATTTTGACTTTTGTTCCACATTTTTCTCCTGTTCTATCCAGAATCTCCTACATAGATCTCCCTCCAAGTGGTTGACAGTGGTAGCTGGGTACCATCTAGTTCTTCTCTTCTCATAGTTGTATAGGCTGAGGATCACATGATATACCAGTCACTTGGACTGATTGTTTCCATGCATTTTTGGTTTTCTTCATTCTTCTTTGCTCTGGATGAGGAGATACCCATCATTGCATCTAGATGGCTGCTTGTAAGCTTTTAACATCCTACTTGTCACTCATCAGAGTAGGATGTAGAACAAAGTTTTTTTGTAGTATCTTATGCCAATTGAACATGATGACCCCTGCAACCATGGTCCGGAGCCCACAGGTCCAACTACTCACTCCCTCTCGCTAGCTGGCTATGGCCAAGAAATCACTACAACTTTAGCTCTACTATATACCTGGACATTCTTACAGAACATACAAATACACTTGTAGAAGCATCGTCTGGCAACCCTGTACATGGTCATGGGCACACTCCCCCCTGCATAGACATAACTAATATTTCAGCCTGTGCACCCATCTATCCACCCATAGATCAATGTTTGCCATCACTGACAATGCAGTACTGTATGTGAAAAGAGTTCATCTTCGTTGTCTGTACCTCCCATGTACCTCTCTATGACTTTTTCTTCCTCATTGCCACCATGTTGATCACTCACATTTGGTACATTGCCCTTCTCTTCACCCAAATCAATACTTGTCTCTACCTACCTA
>NW_006922383.1:637596-643634 GCF_000298275.1 Orycteropus afer afer | reverse complement strand
CTCATTGCCACCATGTTGATCACTCACATTTGGTACATTGCCCTTCTCTTCACCCAAATCAATACTTGTCTCTACCTACCTAGCAGTGTTCCTTCCCATTCCCGGTAACCAACAAAGAAAGTTTTGTTACATATATAAGCCTTTCCTTGTATATGTTCCTTTTTAAGTTAAAATCTCTACTTTATTACTTGTTTTTTTGCCATAATGAACAAATGCCCAAATACCTATTGAATAATAATCTTGATATCCTTCCCACTTGATCTTTTCTCAATCTTATAGAGAGAAGAAGTTCTAGTTTTATAATTTTATCTGGACATGTTCATCCCAGTCTTTGTGGTATAGTGCTCTTTCCCTCCTCTACCACCAGTTTCTGTTGAGTCAATTCCAACTCATGGCAAGTCCATGTATATCAGAGTAGAACTATACTCCATAGGGTTTTCAGTGGCTGTGATCTTTTGGAAGTAGATCGCCTGTCCTTTCTTCCAAGGTGCTTCTGGATGGACTCAAACCACCATACTTTGGTTAGTAGTGGATTGCTTAACCATTTACATCACCCAGGAACTCCACTACATCCCAAGTGAAGAGCTTACTATTTTAGTGAAACAACAGGAAATTAAATCCTGTTTTGTAATGATTTATTTCTAGAGGGCTATTCATTTCCCTTAGCTCCTTTGTATTTCAAAGCTCCAACTCTCAGTTGAAGGAAAAAGCACCCTCTTGCCATGAGTTGGGGTCAACTTACCAGCAAATGGTTTGTCCTTAATTCTGCGGTCCTCTTTAGATCAGAGAACTCAGATTCTTCCCAGGGCTCACCTGGAATTTTTAAAAATTCCTCTATGAAACTATAGATGGAAGAATTTTGCTCAGCAGGTTTGAACAACCTCAGTTGTCTCTCCTTTCCATCATGGGATATGGGACTAAGGACTATAAAGGAAAAAGAATTGACAGACCAATACCATAGAAGTAGGACTACTAAGAAGATTTGATAAATCACAACAGGTTCTCCTTCACATCCTGGATAGGATAAATGCCCATGCAAAATTGTTCCCCTTCCCAATTGGCAATAAAAGGAAAAGAAAGGGATAATTGCTTGCGGCAATTGTTATATTAGTGAAGGCAAAAGAAGCTAAAGATCTAGAAGAATGAGGAGAAGATCAAAGGATCCAGAGTCCCAGAGAAAATGGAGGGAGTAGAAACACAAAGAGGCAGAAGGCAAAGCTTTGAAAATAAAACAGGGGAAAGACAAAGGATTCAGTAACAGCAAAGGAAAGAATGTTAAATGGGGAGAGTAGACGGAGGCCTTATAGATGACTTTGATCTCCATAAAACATTTAGTGAAATCATCTACTAATAGTGAGAGAGTGAAGATAGATTTACAGTCTTGAAAATGATTAGTGTTTAGAATTGCTGCCACGGTGAGTTAGGTTAGTCAGTCAAGTAGGCATGGGGAAGAAAAATTGCCAATTAATTGAATTGGTGGCTTAGTGCCTAAGTCATTTGAGTGCTAACCAGAAGGCTGGCAGTTAAAACCCACTAGCCACTCCTCAGAAGGAAGATTGGGCAATCTACTTCCATAGAGATACCACCTTGGAAACCCAAGGAGGGGTTGCTGTGAATCAGATTCGACTTGATGGCAGTGAGTTTTTTTTTTTTAAGACCAAATAGTGTGTTTTATAATAGATCTATTTCATTTAGTTATTGACTTTCTTCAGCATTGCATTATACAGAAGAAAACATACATATATACTTGGTTTAACCTAGAATTGGGAATTAATATAGTGGTAATGGCAGAGGGCCATGGGGCCAGTGAGTACTTGGAAAAACATAATGGAAATGATTGACCACAATGTTCAGAACAGAAAGTTTAAGGCCCAGAAGAGGCTGATGTATTGGGAGTATTAGACATTGTCAATAAGGGTGAAGAACAAAAACATAAATAAATAAATAAATAAATAACACCTACTGCCATCAAGTTGATTAAGGATTCAAGGATGCAGTCAGAAAAGAATTCTTGAGCCAAGATCTTATAGAAATACTTGATTCAAGTTATAAGGGAATCTTTAGAGCTCCTCGTTGCTAACCAAAAGGTTGGTAGTTGAAACCTACCAGCCTCTCCATGGCAGAAAGGTGTGGCAATCTACTTCCATAAAGATTGGCAGTCTTGGAAACCCTCTAAGGCAGTTCTGCTCTTCCCTATAGAGTCGCTGTGAGTTGGAATCAACTCAGCACCACTGAGATTGGTTTTTGGTTTATAAGGTAGTCCAAAGTATGGATGAATAAAGTGTAAAGTAGAGCTAACAATAATGATACCATTCATTCACTATTTAACTTTGTTTTATAGACAGTATCTCATTTAATCCCCTTCTACCACTCAATGAGACAGGTAGACTTGCCTCATTTTATAGAGGAACTTTCCCAAGATCATGTAGCTAGTCAATGGCAGAGCCAGGACTGGAATATCTATCAGATACCAAAGCCCCATGCACATAACCATTATACTATATTGCCGTTCCACAGTGAACACAATAACGGGAAGTCAGGTGCTTTAGAGGGACCTTGATTATTACAATGTTTAAAAAGCAAGCCTCAAGTGTAAGTAAAGTTCAAAAGAATTTTTTTTTCCTTTTAAAGCAACCAGAAGGAACGTATTTCAGTGTGGCATAATAGGAAAGAGGATAGGACTTAAAGACTGATATTTTGAGAAAGAATCTTAGTCTCACCACTTACTGGCTATTTGACCTTATTAGGCAAGTCATTTAACCTCTGATCTAGTTTTCTTATGTGTAAAATGAGAATGACAGTAAAAGTAATGATAGTAAAAATAACTATTTATCAAATTTCACAGCATTAATTTAAGGATGAAAATGAAGCATGATGATAATGGGTATAGAAAGTAAATAATTATACCTGTGGTGGTTATGGTGGTGAGTTATCTGTCTGTTTTGTTTCCATGGAAAAGGGAAAGAAGTGCCAATAGACTCAACTGTGCATATCCAACATTTGTACTTTTGTCCTTTGTACTTTACATAAAGAGGCACTCTCTGAAAAGCGAGTAGGATGAAGTTTCTTGAAGATTGATGACCTAAAGTTTCTTCGAGATCTTTATTTATTTTTTTCTCTTTCTCAGGAGAAATGTAGATATATGCTAGATGTTTTACCAAGCAACTTAAATTTTGTTTCCTGGTATTAGGTATTAATATTAACCGAGGCCTCCTGTGTTTGGGAAATGTCATCAGTGCACTTGGAGATGAGAAAAAGGGTGGCTTTGTGCCATACAGAGACTCCAAGTTAACTCGACTGCTTCAAGGTAAGCCCAAAGTGCCTCTGAAACTAAGAGAATAATAGCCTCCAGAAATCAGAGATGGAACAGGTAAAAAGCCAAATATTTGAACTATCATATATACACAGCTGATATTTTGAGAAAGAATCTTAGTCTCACCACTTGATAAATTGATAAATACCTGTTGGTAGGCAGGCTTTTAGATGATTGGAAAGATTATCTTGAGTGCCAAGAAATTTGTAGTGTGCCACCTGTACTTCGTACTTTACACCTGAAAATGAACTTGGTAACTGTTTCTTTAATTATTAATGATGCTAAGCAGAATTCCCTGGACAGCTAAAACCCATCTAGAGGGGGCATCCTAAGAATGTTTAATCCCAGTAGTGGTTTCTAATTTATTTGGGCCAGGCCCTAGTTGTTTTAATATGATTAACTACTGAAATCACACTGTCTCTTGAGAATGGGAGCAAGTGCAATAAGATTCTAAACTATATCATTTTATACATCAGACAGCTTAGTGCTTTTATATTGATTCACATAGAAAATTTATAGATGTTTAAGATTTTTTTCTTATAACTCTGAGTTTGAAATGGCCAACCCAAATAGGCACCTTTGCTTGCTTCCTACTTGTTAATTTCAATTCCTTCCACTGCTGTTTTTCAGATTCTCTAGGAGGTAATAGCCATACTCTTATGATAGCCTGTGTGAGTCCTGCTGACTCCAATCTAGAGGAAACATTAAATACCCTTCGCTATGCTGACAGAGCAAGAAAAATCAAGAACAAGCCTGTTATTAATATTGATCCCCAGACAGCTGAACTTAATCATCTGAAGCAACAGGTATAAGGAACTTAAAATGTGATGAGAAAAATTACAAGTATGTGAGTGGTATTATAAAGTTTCTATTTCCCAGTTTCTCCTCTACCAGAAGTTTAGTGATGTTGATTAAGAATTTTGTTAGTTCAGGGACATCTTAAAATAACTCCCATTAACATGTTTATTGTCCATATGAAATTAGAGGGTAGCACTGGATATTCTACTGATAAAGAAGAAGTGAATGGTAAGAGATGAGGCAAGAGAGAAAGGCAGCAGCCAGATCCTGAAGACCATTATATACTTTGATAAAGAATTTGCAATTTAACTTGAAAGCTATGGGGAGCCATTGAAGAGTTTAAAGTAAGAAGGTGACATGGATTAAATGTATGTTTTAAGGAGATATCTCTAGCAGGTGTCAAGAAAGTGGATAAGAGGTGGTATGACTAGAGATAGGAAAATAAATTAGGATGTTAATTTATAAATTAGAGTGTTAACTGTGGCCTAAATTAAAGAGAGTAAACAATAGAGATGAGAGAAAGAAACAAATTAGAAAAAACAGTAAAGAAGTAGAATGTATAGGACTTTTAAACCAAATCCACTGCCGTTGACTTGTTTCTGACTCTTAACAACCCTATAGGACAGAGTAGAACTGCCCCATAGAGTTTCCAAGGCTATAAATCTTTATGGAAGCTGATAGCTACATCTTTCTCCCATGGAGCAGCTGGTGCATTCAAACCACCAACAGTTTGGTTAGCAGCCAAGCACTGTTGTACCAGGGCTCCTTGTATAGGACTTAGTTGGTCACAAATTTCATGTAAAAAAAGAAGAGTAGGAGGGGGAATCAAGCTTGAATCCCAGGTTTCTTGTTTGGAAACCAAGTAAAGATAGTGCCTGTTATTCAATTAGGGAATACAGGAGACAAAAACGGTCAGGTAGGGAAGTAGAAATGTTGAATTTGATTTTGGGCATTTTGAATTTGAAAGGCTTAAGGAACATCTAAGTAGCAATGTTTGAAATGTAGGTTGCTAATATGGGTCTAATGTAGAGAGCTAAAGATGCATATTTGGGATTCATTAGCATTTAGATGGTATCTGAAGTTATAGATGAGATCAAAGAGTATCTGGCATATTAAAGGCACTTACTAAATATTTGCGGAATTAGTAAATTGCAAGAGGAGAAGAAAGCCAAAGACAGAACTTTGGGGTACACCAGCACTTAAGGAATAAGAAAGGAAGAGAAGACAGCAAGGCAGACTAAGAAGGAAGAGACAGGAAGAAAACCAATGGTGTCCTGGAAGCCAAGGGAAAAAGTTTCAAGTCAAAGGTATAAATTTACAAAGAAATGTAAAGTTAGATAAGGATTGAAAAGTATCCATTGATTTGTATCAACAAGGTAATGTTAGTGAGAACAGTTTCAGTGGAAAGCAGAAGGCAGATTGTTGTAGGGTGAGTGAATGATGTAATCAAAACAGCCTGGTACTGGTATAACAATAGACACATAGACCAGTGGAATAGAACTGAGAGCTCAGAAATAAACCCACACATATATGGCCAACTAATTTTTGACAAGGGTACTAAGTCCATTTGATGAGGAAAGACGAGCCTGTTCAAAAAATGGTGCTAGGAAAATTGGATTTCCACATGCAGAAAATCAAACAGGATACACATGCTTCACATCATACACAAAAACAAATTCACAATGGATTAAGGACCTAAGTGTGCAAACTAAAACCATAAAATTTTGAGAAGAACAAGTAGGGGCAACACTGTTAGGCCTGGCTTTCAACAATGGATTATCTAATATAATAGCAAAAACACAAATAACAAAAGACAAAATAAATAAATGGGACCTCATAAAAATTAAAAACTTTTGTTCATCAAAAAACTTTACAAAAAAAGGAAAAGTCAAGTTACCAACTTGGGAGAATATCTTTGGGCACTATA
>NW_006922383.1:635891-637130 GCF_000298275.1 Orycteropus afer afer | reverse complement strand
ACTCTCAGTAGGATGGCTAAGATTGAGGGAAAAAAAAAATAACAAATGTTGGCAAGGGTGTTGGAAAATTGGAACCCTTGTCCATTGCTGGTGGGAATGCAAAATGGTACAGCCTTTGTGGGAAAAAAAGTGTTGTAATTCATCCATAAACTAAAAATAGAACTACTATAAGACTTACCAATTCCATTCCTAGGTATATATCCAAAAGACTTAAAAGCAGAGACTCAAAGACTTCTATAACAATGTTCAGTGCAGCACTATTCACAATAGCCAGAAGGTAGAAACAACCTAAATGCCCATCAACAGATGAATGGATGAACAAAATATGGTATATACTTATAATGGAACACTACTTGGCCAGTGTGAGAAATGAAATTTGATAAACGCTACAGTATGGATGTAGATTGAAGGCTTAATGCAGAGTGAAATAAGCCAATTGTAATATGTCCTCACTTATATAAAATGACAAGAAAAAGCAAAGATATAGAGACTAAACTTTATTAGTGATTACCAGGGGTGGAGGGAGAAGAAAACGGAGGGTTAACAATGATAAAAAATCACATCAATTAAAGGTAGGGTTGCACAGCCAATTATTGCAATTGTTATTAGCAAATTGTATACCTGTATAAATTGAATTGTCAAAAGTGTAATGGAAATAACAGTGACAAAAAAAGATAAAAAGAATGGCTAATAATGCTGTTTATATACAACCAAAAATCTCATGGGATTTACTATTTCTTTGGAGCTCTGGTGGAATAGTGCCTAAGGCATTTGACTGCTGACCAGAAGGCAGGCAGTTCAAACCCACCAGTCACTCCTCAGAAGGAAGACTGGACAATCTATTTCTATAGACATACCGCCTAGGACACCCAAAGAGGGGTCACTATGAGTTGGAACCGACTCGACAGTAGTGAGTTTTGGAAGTTTAGGCTCATGGTTTCATGGTACATCCCAGTTAATTGGCCTAATAATGTATTTAGTTTTTCTGTTCTACTTCTTAGTTTGTTGTGTAGTGCCTGGGGTCTCAAGATCTTGCAAGTGGCCAACCAAGACACAAGAATTGGTCTCTGTTCCCCTAGAGCAACAGGAGAGTCAAGAAGAGGAGGAGGAGGAAATGGAATGTGTGGCTGATTGCCTCCATGAACCTTCTTTGCTATGAGATCAGAAGAATTGGATGGTGCCCAGCTACCATGACTGAACATTTTGATCAAAGTTTCCATAGAAGAATGCTGAGCAAAA
>NW_006922383.1:631843-635034 GCF_000298275.1 Orycteropus afer afer | reverse complement strand
ATACTATACTAAAACAAAACTCACTGCTGTTGAGTCAATTTCGACTCATAGCGACCCCTCCTTGGGTTTCGGAGGCAGTATCACTAAGGAAGTAGATTGCCCCATCTTCCTTCCGAACAGTGGCTGGTGGGTTTGAACTCCAGCCTTCTGGTTAGCAGTCAAATGCCTTAGGCACTATGGCACCAGAGTTCCCTTGAGGATACTATTGAAGGCTTGAAATCAGTTTTGGCAGGAATGGAGGAAGAGGCAGCAGACTAGAAACATGAATCTGCATTGGTATCAATATGACTGGCTGTGTAATTGGTAGAGGATCTAGAAGTCAGGCAATTGGATTGATCCGGGCTTTGGGGGGTCAAGTTTTCTTACCGTCTAGGATGTAGTATTCTTTCCACAGCAAATCTAGTGTTTCCCAACTGTCCTGTGCTCACTCACTCCCTAGCCTTCCTCCTCAGTGATAATAGTTACTATTTAGTTAATTTCTTTCTTTTCCCTTCCCCTTCTCCTTCACTCTTAGGGGTCACTATAGAGAATATAAATAATTTACCTCTCCACAGTATCATTTGAGTTCTAAAACACCATACTCAGTTCTGTCCTATATTCTTTCATGTTTATTCCCTTTGCCAAAAAAAACTCATCTTTTTTTTTTGTTTTCAATTTTTTATTGTGATTTGGATGCAAATTTATAAAGCAGATTTGTGTTACTCTCAACAGATCATGCACATTTGGTTTTCCTGCCCTGATTATAATCCCCAAACATAAGAAAGCTCTCCTCCTCTCTCCTCCCTGTGACTACCCCTTCCCTGTGCCCTTCTTATCTATGCATTCCTGTCTGTCCAGAAAAAGCTCATCTTTCTATTCTTTTCTTCATTCATTCCAACAGATGTTTATTGATCAGTATTATGTGCCATGTATTGTGCTGAGGATACATTGTTGAGCAAAGCAGACACTTTTTGCTTTCATGGAGCATATTGCCTACTGGGGAAGACAAATGCTAAATACATATTCACACCAACATATAAACTGGGATAGTTCTATAAAGGAAAAGGTCAGAGTGCTATGAAAGTACGGAACAGGGTTTTCTGTTATATCTAGTCTGCAAAGGATTCCCTGAGGCAGCAACATATCAAGAAGAGAGTTCCAGGGAGAAAGAAAAGCATGTGTAGTGAAGTACAGTGGTTAAGAGCATTTTCACTGCAACCACATTGCTTGGGTTCAAATCCTGGCTCTATAACTGTGGGGTAAAATATTTAACTTTACCCAAAGTAATTTGGCCTTTGCTGTTGTTTCCTGAGAGATAATTTAACCCTTGGAATTTCCAGAGTTATTAGTGTAGTGCCTAAGGCATTTGACCGCTAACCAGAAGGCTGGCGGTTCAAACCCACCAGCCACTCCTCGGAAGGAAGGTTGGGCGATCTACTTCCGTAGTGTTACCTCTTTGGAAACCCAAAGAGTGGTCACTATGAGTCGGATCTGACTCAATAGCGGTGTGTTTTTGCCTTTTTGTTTTCTAGGGCCTCCAGAACATACCTGAGGGTTTGAGCCAAGCAGTGTGGGCTGGCCTCACTGTAATTCAATTAATCATGCCTATACTATAAGGCCACAATAAAGGATCTGGGTATGGAAGTTCCATGGGGCTTCTCGTTGGTGAAAGACATTGATGCGCCTGGGTACATCCCTTTTTGGGACAAGAATACTTCACACTGGGAACCCTCCCAGAACTTGCCCTCTACATCTCTTCATTTGTCTCCTTTTTGCTTTAAAAATAAAACAAAACAAAAAAATGAATCATAGCATTCTATGAGTTGTATGTGTCATTCCAGCAAATTATTGAACCTGAGGGAGTAGTGGGAGCCAGCAGGCAGAAGTGGGGATAAGGAGGGGGTTGATAACCCTTGAGCTTAGGGCTGGTATCCTGAGGAGGTAGAGGGAACCCTCAAATTTGTAGCCAGCAAGGCAGAATGCTCCTTAGAATTGAAGATGGTGAAACTTCGTCTCACTTACTTTGGGCATGCTGTCAGGAAGGACCAACCCCTAGAGAAGGGCATCATGCTTGATAAAGTAGAGGGCCAGTGAAAAAGAGGAAGACCCTGAACAAGATAGATTGACACACTGGTTGCATTAATGGACTCAAACAGCAATTATTGTGAGGATGGCCCAGGACCAGTCAACATTTCCTTCTGTTATATATAAGGTCACTATGAGTTGGAAGGGGGAACTCTGGTAGTGTAGTACCTAAGGCATTGGACTGCTAACCAGAAGACTGGCAGTTCAAACCCACCAGCCACTCCTTGGAAGGAAGGCTGGGCAATCTACTTCCATAGAGATACTGCCTCAGAAACCTAAGGTGGGGTTCCTATGAGTCAAAATTGACTCAACAGCAGTGAGTTTGGTTTTGTATGAGTTGGAACCAACTTGACAGCACCTAACAATAGCAGGTCAGAAGTGAGAGAGTCTTCCTGAGCTTATGACTGGCACTGAAGAGGTATTGGGAAAACTCTGAATTTGTAGCTAGCAGGTAAGAAGTGAGGAAGCCCCGAGGACTCCCAAGCTTGTCTAGCATCTGAAGTCTTGGACTGATTTAGCAGTCTGGAGGACAATGCCCTTGTGAAATCTGACCTAACTCCTGGTGGTTAGCGTTAGAGGAAGTAGTGCTGCATGGGCAGCTGGTATCAGAACAAATGTGGGAGGAAAGTGAAAGTGGAGATTTTGAATTATGGTGATTATTATTTTCATCGTTTGTGTCAAAAAAAGTGGATTTGATATTTATCCACTGAATAACTCACTAGCCGTTACCTTGGGCAAGTTCTCTGTGCTTTCTGTAATATTTGTCTTAGATTTCATAGGCATTAGGTAAAGTTACCCTACTGCAAATTGTGGTAATTTAGCTGTAAAGGAATAAGTAGCTTTTGATTGGTGATTAGCTGATTATTTTTCTTTGCTTCTTCCAGGTACAACAGCTGCAGGTCTTGTTGCTGCAAGCCCATGGTGGTACCCTGCCTGGATCTATCAAGTAAGAGCCATAGACTATGTTTAAGTGTGTATTATAGCAGAGGCTGTTGCTTCTCATAGTTGTTTTTGCCTATTATAATGAGGTTTCTGGTAGCACTTGGTATCAAGGTAGGGATCTTACCAAATTTGCTGACTGTTTAGAGCCTAGCTAATTATCTTTAAGGCAGCCTGATGTAATAGAA
>NW_006922383.1:628574-631698 GCF_000298275.1 Orycteropus afer afer | reverse complement strand
TACACTTATGGATTTTTTAGTACTTGTTTTATTCTATGGGATAACATCTAATACTATCATTATTTAGTTTGTTTCTTAAATTGTCCCTGCTTTGTCATTAGGAGCTTCTTTAGATTGGCTCTTATGTTTTTTTGACAACCCTCATCTTTCTTGAGCATTTCCACAAGATGTTTCATACCCATCTTGTATTTTCACTGCCTCAGGCCTGGAATCGACCACAAATCCAAGGAGCCCTGGTTTCTTTTATTGCACAATGGTGTTTAGAAACCAAGATCTGGGTGCTGGGTATGCTCATTATTACTGGAGTATCACTGCTTCTAGGCCATCAGCAGATGTAGATCTGTATGTATACTAACCTACAGATACACACAAATCTATGTTTTTGTATCTGTATATACATATGTGTTTGTTGTTGTTGTTATGTGCTGTCGAGTCGGCCCCGACTCATAGCGACCCCTCCTTGGGTTTCTGAGGCAGTTTCACTACGGAAACTCCTTCTGAGGAGTGGCTGGTGGGTTTGAACCGCCAGCCTTCTGGTTAGCAGTTAAGTGCTTTAGCCACTATGCTACCAGAGCTCCTACATATGTATATATGCATATATAATTAAAAACTCAATTTATTCTGATACCTCTGATTCCAATCTAACACTATAGGGTTCAGGTTCATTTTAGCTTTCCCTTTCATATTTATCCACTACTCATCTGTCAGTTTGTCATACTGTGGTGGGTTGCATGTTGCTGTGATGGTGCAAGCTATGCCACCAGTATTTCAAATACTTCTTTCTCCAACAGTAAGAAACTTTTTCCTCTAGTAGTGAGAAAACCAGCTATCATTGTCTGCAGTCTCTTTACTTATTTGTTCAATTCTGGTGTGTGTATATATATAGAGAGAGAGAGAGAGAGGAAGAGAGAAAGAAGTTTCAGAATTGGTAGCACATACCCCTGTGAGAAACATTTTTTTTTGTTGTTGTTTTGCCTTCCCTTTCACCCAAGTTAATATGTGCCTACCCTTTAGTTACTGTTTTACCCTTCCTTCTGCATCCACTCCTGGTCACTTTCTTTTTTTGTGAAATGCTTTTTTTGACTTTTTACAATGGTTGTCTCATACAATATTTTTCCATTTGTGATTGATGAATTTCACTCAGCTTGATGTCCTCTTCATCCATGTTATGAGATGTTCTGCAGATTCACCATTGTTCTTTAATGTTACATAGTATTCCATTGTGTGTATGTACCATGGTTTGTTGATCCATTCCATTTAGTTTGTTTCCATCTTTTCACTATTGTGAATAATGCTGCAGTGAATATGTGTGTGCATATATCTTTACGTGTCATGGCTCTTATTTATGAGAAACACTTTTATGAGCCAGCTTATAGCATTTATGTACAGTTCTTTTTGTCTCTTAGAGTGTTTAGTTAAGATATTGTTTCCCATAGTTTATATTCCATTTTAGATACCTCCTACATCTTTGTTGGTTTTACTTTTTTGTTTATTTTTTGGGTAAGTAAAGGGTATATGACAATTTTGATAGATCTAAGAGTCAGAGTTATAGAAAAAGATACTCAGAGAAGTGTTATTCCCTTTTATCCCTGTTACCTTGTTATCATTCTACCCTTCCTCCTACCCATTTTCTATAACCACTCTCTTTTTTCCTGTATTTCTTTTGTGTAAATGAGCAGATACCTGTGTATTTTTTTGTTACACCTATTTTTTCTCATATGAAAAGTGTTCCACTATAGATACTCTTTATGGCTTTACTTTTTTCAGTATTTCTAGGAAGTAATTTCTATCAGTTTATTTATCTTCCTTATTCTTTTTTATATAGATGCAAAGTACTCTTACTGTGTATGTATACTATACATGTTAATTCAACCCCTCTCATATGTATGGGATTTAGGTTGTTTCCAGTATTTCACAATTGCAAACAATGCTACAATGAATAACTGGGTATGTGTGTATTTTCGTATTGTTGAAAATACATTCAGATTTTTATTTTCAGGGTTGATTTCTAGAAATGAGATTGCTAGGGCTAAGGGTAAGTGCATGTATAGTTTTGTTAGGTTTTGCCATGTTTCCCCAGAAGGATTGTACCAATTTGCCTTCCCACTAGCAGTCTGAGAAAGTGCCTGTTGGCCCACAACCTCACCAATGGAATGTATTGTCATAACTTTTGTAATTTTTCTCAGTCTGATAAGAAATGCTATGTAAGTTTTGTTTTAATTTTCATTTCTTTAATTATGACAGTGTTTTAGCAAATTTCCATGTGATTGAGGATGACTTTTATCTTTTTTTTTTTTTTTTGGTAAATTATCTGTTCATGGTACTTCCCATTTTTATTTAGATTTTGGACCTTTGGCCCTTATTTTTAACAATTCTTTGCTATATTGTATTTTATCCTAGTTTATCAGTTGTCTTTTACTTTGTTTATGGTGTTCTTTTTATGCAGAATTAAATTTTTATGTAGTCAAGTTCATCAGTCTCTTTTTTTGTCTCTGTACTTTTTAACAACTTTATTGAGATATAATTTATATATCATAAAATTCACTCATTTTAAGTGTACAATTCAATAATTTTTAGTAAAAATCATTGCTTCTAGGCCCTGTTACAGTTGTGCAACTATCACCACAATCCAATTTTAAAACTTTTCCCTCACTACAAAAAAATCGTTTGTGTCCATTTGCAGTCACACTCATTCCCACCGTCACCCCAAGCAAACACTAGTCTGCTTTATATCTCTAGATATGCCCATTCTGGACTTTTCATATAAATGGAATCATACAATATGTGGTCTTGTTTGTGTGACTTCTTTTATTTTAAATTTTTTTTTTAATTAATTGTAATTTGGGTGAAAATTTACACAGCAAATTCACTTTCCATACAGCAGTTTACATATACTTTGTCTCATGATATTGACTACAATTTACCACAATGTAACAGCTCTCCTCCCACTTCCTCCTGACAGTTACCTCTTCCCTGTGTCCCTCCCTCCATGTATTCCTGCCCCTTGAGCTGTCTCCATGTGCATACACAGCCCTTCTTTCTCCCATGATTGTTCTCTCCAAGGAGTGTATCTACCTCAGGTAAATGTTCATCTCCTATGCCTGTCTTTTGTTTGGCTGGAAGC
>NW_006922383.1:626571-628333 GCF_000298275.1 Orycteropus afer afer | reverse complement strand
GGCTGCAGATGGCATGGTGTACCAGTCTCCAGGACTAATTGTTTCTATGAAACCTTGATTTCCTTCATTCTTCTTTGCTCTTGACCAGGAGAGACCCATCGTTACATCTAGATGGCTACTTGCAAGCTTTTAAGATCCCAGTCTCTACTCACCAAAGTAGGAGGTGGAACAATGTTTTGTATAGTATGTTATGCCAATTGAGCTTGATATCCCTTGCAACTATGGTCCCGAGCCCACCGGTTCAACTATTCGGTCCCTCTGAGTAGCAGGATGTGACCAAGAAGTTACTAAAACTTGTCCCTTGTCAGCTCTACTATAACCTGAGGATTCTTACAGATCATACAAATACACTTATAGGACCATTGTCTGCCAATCCTATACATGGTCGTGGGTATACTCCTCACTACATACAGCTACCTAATAGTTCAGCCTGTCCACCCATCAATCCACTCATATTCCCATGTTTGGCTTCACTGACAACACAGTACTACATGTGCAAAAGGGTTGATCTTTGTTCTCTGTATTTCCCATGTACCTCTCTATGTCATCCTCGTCCTCAATGCCACCATATTGATCACTCTCATTTGCTACATTGCGCTTCTCTTCACCCAAATCAATACTTTTCTCTACCTGTATAACAGTGTTCCCTCCCCTCCCCTTCCAACCCTAGTACCCAACAAAAAAATTAGCCTTCCAAGTATAAACCTTCCCTTGACTTTTTACAATAACAGACTGATACAATATTTGTCCTTCTGTGATTGACTTATTTCACTCAGCATAATGTCGTCCAAGTTCATTCACATTATGCAGTGTTGTGTAGATTCTACATTCCTCTTTAGCATTGCATAGTATTCCATTGCGTGTATGTACCATAGTTTGGTTATCCATTCCTCAGTTGATGGACACCTAGGTTGTTTCCATCTTTGAGTTATTGTAAATAGTGCTGCGATGAATATGGGTGTGCATATGTCTGTTCTTGTCATGGCTCTCACTTCTTTAGGATATATACCTAGTAATGGAATGACTGGGTCAAATGGTACTTCGAATTCCAACTTTTGAAGGAATCGCCATACTGCTTTCCACAGTGGTTGTACCATTTTACAGTCCCACCAGCAGTGTATGAGAATCCCAGTCTCTCCACATCCTCACAAGCATTTGTTATTCTCTGTCTTGTTGAACTTTGCTACTAGTGCTGGGGCAAGATGGTATCTCATTGTTTTGATCTGGATCTCTCTAATGGCTAATGATAGTGAGCATTTCTTCATATGTTTGTTGGTCACCTGAATATTCTCCTTGGTGAAGTGTCTATTCATGTCTTCTGCCCATTTTTAATTTGATTGTTTGTCTTTTTATTATTGAGGTACTGGAGTTTTCTATAAATTCTAGAGATTAGTCCCTTGTCAGATAGGTCATTGCCAAATATTTTTTCCCAATCTGTAGGTTCTCTTTTGTCTCTTTTGGAGAGAGTCACAAAAATTTAATTTTTAGAAAGTCCCATTCATCTAATTTCTCTCCTGTTTGTCCATTTTGGGTTATGCTTCATAGTCTATTTATGCCATATATTATGGCCCCTAAATTTGCCCCTAGTTTTTCCTTCAGGGACTTTATAATTTTAGGTTTCACATTTAAGTCTTTGATCCATCTGGTGTTTGTTTATGTGTAGATGTGAGTACAGATCTTGTTTCATTTTTCTGCAAATGGATCTCCAGTTTTGCCAGCACCGTTTATTAAACAAACATTCTCTTCCCCATTTAATGGATTT
>NW_006922383.1:623131-624600 GCF_000298275.1 Orycteropus afer afer | reverse complement strand
AACATTGTGTTGTGTCACACCCAACAGAAATAACCCAGGTGGATAACATTTACAATCAGGAGCTCCTCAGTTGCTCATTCCACCACTGAGTTTACAATGACTTATGGGTAGAAAAGCCATACTAAGTAATTTACTACACTGCTCTTACCCAGTCTTTCAATTTGAGGGTGTTGTTCACTTTCCGTGTGTTTACTCTTTTTCTGTTGATCTTCCTATGTTGATTTCTAATTTGATGGCATAGTGTTCTGAGAAGATGTTTTGCAGTATTTCAATGTTTTTAAATTTATTAAGTCTTGCTTTATGGCCTGACATATAGTCTATCATGGAAAATGTTCCATGTGCACTGGAAAAGAATATATATTGTGCTGTTTTGGGTGAAGTGCTCTGTAGATGTGTATAGGGTCAATTGGTGGATGGCATTATTTAGCTCTTCTCCATCTTTGTTGAGTTTCTTTCCAGATGTTCTGTCTTTCAATGAAAGCGGTGTATTAAGGTCTTCCAGTATGACTATGGAGTCATCTGTTTGCCTTTTTAGCTCTTTTAAAGTCTGATTTATGTATTTTGGGGCTCTTTCATTGGGTCCATAGATATTTATTATGTTTATATCTTCTTGTTCAGTTGATCCTTTAATCATTATATAACGTCCTTCCTTGTCTGTTACGGTGGTTTTTGTCTTAAAGTCAATTTGATCAGAAATTAATATTGCCACTCCTGCTCTTGTGATTGCCATTTGCTTGATATATCTTTTTCCAACCTTTGATTTTTAGTCTATTTTTGTCTTTATCTCTAAGGTGTGTCTCTTGTAGGCAGCATATTGATGGGTTTTGTTTTCTTATCCAATCTTCAACTCTCCATCTCTTGAGTGGTGCGTTTAATCCTTTATCATTCAGTTTAATTATCGGCAAGTATGATTGGTTGCTGTCATTTTGTTATGTGTTTTTTCATGCTGTCCCTGGTTTCTTTGTTCCATAATATTTTCATTGCTGAGCTGATTATGTTTATGAATCATGTTATCATTTCCTTTGTTGCTGTTGTTTTAGTATTTGCTGAATATTTGTGAATATTTTTTACTGTGATGTGAAGGTTTATCATTTTTCTTTGAGGTAACCTTGTGATTTATAATTTTATCCCCAAGTGTAGAGCAGTCCATTCTATTTTGCAACTCTCTTGACTTCCTCACCATTTAGACGTTCTGTAACTACACAGTATTTTCCCTCTTTTTGTTTTATAGTTGTCCTCACTTGCCAGTTGATGTCTCTGGTTCCATTTACAATCTTATAAGCTTATTTTATGTTGAATATGTCCATGGCTGTGGTTTCTGGATTATGTCCTCTTGTGTATTAATGGTCAGTTGTTTGCTATTTTTGTTTCTCTGTTCAAAACTCCCTTTAGTATCTCTTGTAAGGTTGGTCTGGTTTTAACAAATTCCTTTAATTTCTGCTTATCTGGAAATCTTCTAATTTCACCAT
>NW_006922383.1:619782-622316 GCF_000298275.1 Orycteropus afer afer | reverse complement strand
TCTTGCTTCTTTGTGTGGCCTGTGATGGTATGTTGTCTCCGAGACATCATGGCACTGTTGTATTTAGATCTCTGTTAACTGTTTTTGAAGAGAAGCTAAGGGTTAGTCAGGCCCTTCTTGGCAGTTGTTTATTGGAAGTACAGAAGGAAGTGATGGCTCTCACTCAGTAAGTTAAACTGCAAGAGGAGTGGGTGTAGTTGTGTCATATGGGGACTGTTGGTATCTTCCACTCAGTTAGACTAATATAACAATTGAATAACCATCAAAAAGTAAAAAACAAATGGATAAAAAATACACCATGTTGTCACACAGGAACAGTAATCAAAATAAGAAAAAAGGGAAAAAATATACCTTTGAATATCTGGGGAGAGAGCAGTAAGCGAAAACAGGCAGAGTAGGAGAATAATAGTAATAATAAAAATGGGAAAAATGCAAAAAGAGAAACAAGGAATGGGGTTAACCATGAGAAAGAAAAAAAAAAATTTAACAAGAAACAGGGAAAAGAAAAAAATTCTGAAAACTAGAACCTGTGAGGGGAAGAATAAAGAATACTGGTAAAAAGGACAAAAGTAATAATAATAGTAGTAGTTTTAAAACAGACAAAAACAAACTAAAGAAAAATGGGAAGGGGTGCGGCGGGTCACCCAGGCTCCTTCCGAGCACACAGACTGAGATGGGATTCCTGCCAGCCCAGAAGGTGTGTGGGAGTGAGGGATGTCTTCACCTCTGTCCACCAAGAGGTTGTGAATTATAAGAGTAACAAATTGAATATCACAACTTTCTAGTCACCCGGGTCTGAAACTTCCTTGGGTTTCCCAGCAAGTGGAACCTGTTTTTAATTCCCTGGAATCTGGCAGAATGCTGTCACTTTAAATATCTAAAATGGTCAAACCACTTGTAATCATTCAAAATGGCTGTACCCTCTGGGCAGGCAAAAGTACACAGCTCAGCCTGCTTTCCTCTTCGCTGCTTCCCCTTTTATTCCCCAGCCACCAGAGCAATCCACCGTGCAGTCCCTGGCTTGCAGGACTGATTTTTAGGTTAATTCTTTGGTCCTACCACCACTCAGCAATATCCAAGCTGTCTGTGCCATCAGGATTGCTACCAGACCGCAGCTCCGTATGTCTCCATTTTTGGTGTTTTCATGCAAATTCTTCTGCCAGTTGGAGTTTAATCTGCTTCAAGGGTCAGGGGTCCAGGATTATCTTCTGTATCTGTGTTAATTGGTTCCCCTTTTCTTTGTTGAAGAGGGTCTCTGCAGTTTTTTTCCCTATTCCTCCATCTTACTGGAACTCCTGTTTAAAATGTTTTTGAGATTCATCCATGTTGGAGCATATATCAGTACTTCATTCCTCTTTCATTGCCAAAAATCTTGCACCCACATTTTGTCTATCCAGTTACTGGTTGATGGACTTTTGAGTTATCATGAGTAATACTGCTGTAAGTGTTCACTTGTAAGCTTTCTTATGGATATATATTTTCATTTCTCTTTAGTAGATTCTTCAGAGTGGAATTGTTAAATCATGTTTAAATGTTTAACTTTTTAAAAAGCTTCCAAACTCTTTTGTTTTCCAATGTGGCTATACTGTTTACCTTCTTCTCTCCATGCTGCTGGATTTTGATTCATACTAAGAAAGTCTTTCCCTACACTAAGATTGAAGAGGAGTTAAGCCTGTATTCTTCTAGTTCTTACATGGTTTCATTTTTTTAAAAATTTCATTTACATTTCACTTTTCCAGTAGGAATTTATTCTTGTATACGTTATGAACCTGCTTTCTTTTAGTATCCTTATTTTCAATAACTTGTTTCTGATTATAAAAGTGATACATTGCTTCTTGTAGTACATTTAGAAAAGTATGAAGAATAAAGCTTAAAGTTACCATAATTCCATCATTCAGAAATAGCCACTCTTCTCTTTCCACTTCACTCTTCTTGAGTAAATAAACCGGGTTCCCTGAGAGTGTTGAATAAAGAAACTGAAGAAATCTAGGGTCTCTTAATGACTTACAGGCCTAATCTCAGTGTACTCATTTTAGAAGCAATTGGCCCATCTTCCTTTCCTTTCAATTTAACACAGACCTGTTTTATGTAAATCAAGACTAATGGAAATCACAAGACTAATTGCACAAACGGCGAGGAGGCCACATGTTCTGACCTCCTCTAATCCCATAAGAAGAAGACAGAATCACCATCAATAGCCCAAGGCCTATTCCTGCGGCCAGACATGCTGCCTCCCTCCAGCCCTTTCTCCAACGTTTCTCCCAAAGCACCCACCACTTCTCTTCTGGGTTCAATAATTCGCTGCAGTGGCCACACAGAACTTACAGATTATGAGGTCTGTTAGGGAAGCACCAGACTACAATTTGAGTTCAGGAAAAAACGCTTAGTCTCTCTCCCAGCCCACCGTCTCTCAGCCAAGTCTCTCACAGTCTCTCCCCCAGCAGTGCATGTCCCTCGGTGTCTTACTCAGCAATGCGTGTCTCTTGCGTCTCTTTCCCAGCAGCACGTGTCTCTTTCAGGAGCGCGTGTCTCTT
>NW_006922383.1:617652-619627 GCF_000298275.1 Orycteropus afer afer | reverse complement strand
TTTAGCAATCAGGAGCTCCTCAGTTGCTCATAGCAAATGCCACCTTGGAGTTTACAAAGACTTATGGGTAGAAAAGCCACACTAAGTAATTTACTACACCACACTAATGAAAACCAAACAGTGTCACAAAACAGTGTCACAACAGTGTATAAACTGTTGAATTTAAATTGAATTTGCTTTGTAAAATTTCACCCAAATCATAATTTAAAAAATTAAAAAAGAAAATACTAATGGAAACCATTCAAAACTTCCAACTACCTATAGTATATGATAGGAAATCATTTCAGCTTCAAAATGAGACCCCTAATACTATAACCCTGGAATACATTCTGCACCTGGAATAAAACTCACTCCCAAGGGCTGGCTCTCAGCCCAATCGTTAACAAGATGTACATGCAGACCACTCAGCCCAGGATGACGCACCCACATACTCTATGGTAATACATCCCTGAGAGCAGTAGACCACAGTGCACCAGAGGGGCAACATTCATACTGAGGAAATGCAGGACAAGCAGGAGTACATAACTATGAGGGGCACAGTGGGAGGGTTACTGGGCAGGGAGGGGATGAGAATGGGTTAGGGTTGAGCATGGTAAATGGGGAATGAAGCTAAATGTACATGTAATGTAATGTTTAATGTAAAACAAACTCTTAAAAAATAAAGTAATAGATTCTAAAGAACAGTTGATGAATCAAAACAACTGAACTCAATTGTTTAATGAATTCAAGAGAAATAAAGATTCAACTCTTTTTCTCAAAAATGTATGTATTTATATATTTAGAGACATGTATTAAGGCTTTTTTTTTTTTTTTTTAATAAAATGTGCATTTTATATATGCAAGTGTTATTGCTTTTTGTCTCTGGATCATATTCTTTTGTTTTTGAATGTGTGTCACTGAAGCTTTTGTATTGATTTTCTGCTAGTGTTTTAATTTCCAAGTTCAGCTAACCTGAATTCTTAGCATTAGCTTGGTTTTTCATTGCATTTTTATTTTTCAGATCTTTGCCTGTCCTTTGATCTATTTTCTGCTTTACTTTTTTTCCTGCTTTACTTTGAGAGCCTTTCCCATCAGATTCCTATCTCATTTCCTGTTGTTGTCCTATACTGCTTTTTCATAATCTCAGCACTGTTTTTTTCCTTACCTACCACAGGCTTTTATGTCTCATGTTCTCTGCATTCTTACTATACCTATGTCTGTTGTTTGCATAGCCCTTAGGAACATGGAATCCCAGCTTCACCACCACCCACTAGGTGTGTGACTTTTGGTTATTTAGCCTCTTTGTGTCTCACTTTCTCAATTGGAAAATGGGGATGACAGTGGGACTTATTTCATAGGGTTATTGTGATAAATAAATTTAATATATGTAAAACATTTAGAATAGAAGTAGGCACATTGTAAGTAGTATACAAATGTTATTATTAGCTGCAGTGATTCTTAAATATTCCAAGATTAGTCTCAAATTGCAATAAATAGCCTACTCCTGAATGTCAAATTTTTACTTGGAAAAATCAGCAATTAACTTAAATGATTCTTCCATTTAGAGGAACCCTAGAAATTTTGAGGGGGAAAAAAACCCTATTGAGTTCAAAGAATATTACTTTGGAGCTTGCCAACTTGTCAGCTTGTCAACAACAAGAATGGTGCATGAAGTTTTCAACTTAATAAGAATAAGGAAACAGCAATCAAAAATAACACTAAACTTTACCAATCATTTATTTTTATAAGTCAAGTTTTAATTGAACATTCCTTCATAAGAGTCTTATTAAATTCTCAACAGTATGAGACCTCACCATGAGGCTTTGCTATCAAGTATGTGATAAAGGGGGGATCTCTGGTAGTGTAGTGCCTAAGGCACTTGACTGCTAACCAGAAGGCTGTCGGTTCAAACCTTCCTCAGAAGGAAGATGGGGCAATCTACTTCTGTAGTGATATTGCCTCAGAAACCCAAGGAGGGGTCACTATGAGTCGGGTC
>NW_006922383.1:611323-617548 GCF_000298275.1 Orycteropus afer afer | reverse complement strand
TTTTTATTTCTATTTAAGTGAACGTTTACAGAGCAAATTGGTTTTCCATTCAGCTATTCATACATGTTTTATTTTGTGACATTGAATGTAGTCCCCACAATGTCACAGCACTGGCTGAGACGCATCTATTCCATGCCTAACATCCTTTTCTAGCCTTTATTGAGATTGAAAACAGCTGTTTCTTATCTTTGTTTTTCTCTCTATCATAGCCTTCACGACTATTCATTTTTCCCTTCAGTCTTCTTCAGATCATATCTTCATATGTCTTCTGGTCTTTTGTCACCAATCCTATTTACCAATCTTTTGAACATTTTGTTCCAGTGGATCAAAACAAAACTGCATTTCTTAACTTTTATTACTCTGCTTTATTAGTCTAGAACTGGTATCAAGTAGTATGCATACTTCCAAAGGTTCTTAGCTTTGTGTGGTGCTTCAAACTATTTCTTTTCCTCCCTTCACTCCTGAAATGGACACCATTGTCACCACTACCTACTTTAAGTAATTTAAAATTGGTAAACAAATGAACAGGAGGTGAGTCATCAATTTCAAGCAAGGCAAGCATTTAGAAGGGGATACTTATTTATTAAGAATCAAGAAATATGCTATTAGTGCCCATTGTCATCATTTTAACTTTCTGACTTCTTCAGTGCTATTTCCCTAAACTTTATAGTAGATAGGTAATCAATTTATGTTGATTGGGTTAAATTTTAACCCTGAGCAGTTTTACTTCTACCTCCTTTATATCTCTCTTCCTTCCCTACTTTCCTAATTTTTAATGAAAGACTGAAGATGAGAAGAGGCAGAAAACATATATTTTAGCTACACTTAGCCTTTATATCATACCTACCCAACATAAATAGAACAATCCTAAAGGGAAAGGTTGAGAAGCAAAGGTTAGTCATTTTGTTATAGCCGTATCTGGCTTTGGATCATACCTTCCTCCAAACCATTAGTTTAAAATATTTCAGGGACAAGTTCCTTTTTTTTTTTCTTCTCTATTTTTTTTTTCTTTACAGTACTCTTTTCCCCTTCCTCCCTGGATTCCCTCTTTCCATTTGTCCTTCTCTGCCCCTGCGTGCCCTCTGAGCTTTGTGTTTGGGCAAATGCTGCCTTTTTGGTCTCATATGGTTGACTGTGTTGAGGAGTACATTCCTTCCTGGTGTTGTTACTCACCTTATAGGCCTGTCTATTGTTTGGCTAAAAGTTGATCCCTATGGGTGGGTTCAGTTCGAAGGCTTGACGAGCGTCTAAGGACCACAATCTCATGAGTTGCACAGTCTCTGTCAGACCAGTAAATCTAGTCTTTTTATAGTTTTGAATTTTATTCTACTTTTTTTTCTTCTGTCTCTGTCAAAGACTTTCCTGATCCAAGTATTTTGTAGTGGTAGCTGAGTACTGTCTAGTTTTTCTGGTCTCTGGGTAGTTTAGGCTATGGTTTGCATGCTCCATTAGTCCTTTGGACTAATCGTTTCCTTGACTCCTTTATTTTTTTCACTCTTCTTTGATCTGGAGGAAGAAGGACCAATAGTTGCATCTTACATGGCTATTTGAAAGCTTTTAAGACCCCATTTGTTACTCACTGAAGTGGGGTGTAGAACATTGTCTATGTTGTCTATGTTATGCCAATTCAGTTAGTTGTCTCCTAAAACTGTAGTCCTAAGTTCCCAAGCCCAGTGAGTCATTCCCTCAAGGTGTTTGGTTATAGCTAAGAAATTTTCAGAACTTTGCCCTCTGTATGTGTCTTGTGCACCTAATATACTACCTGACTGGGAATTGAAATTGTTCTGGACAGACTTTTCCAAACTTATGTCAGATAATTTCAGCTCATTCCCTACCCAAAAGGCTTATGGGGTATATTTTTTTATTAACCTTTGATATAAGTGTTATCAATCAGTTATTTTCTAACATGTTAATTTCTTTGTTTTAGTGTGGAACCATCAGAGAATCTACAGTCCCTGATGGAGAAGAATAAGTCCCTGGTAGAGGAGAATGAAAAATTAAGTCGTGGTCTGAGTGAGGCAGCTGGTCAGACAGCCCAGATGTTGGAGAGGATCATTTTGGTGAGCCCTAAGACTAAAATACTAGCAATCTAGACATAAACTAGGTTTAGTTTCTGAAGTATGTAACCTGTTTCTCATTAGGAGAGATAGGTTATGTGGCAAGAAATTGATTAGTATTACCATATTCTCCAGGGAGCCACTCTGGGATAAATATATGGTCATGTAATTAAACATAGAGAAAAGTTGAAAGAATTGTGTAGTCAACACCTATATATCCACCACAAAGAATGTACATAAATCTCATTTAAAAATAGATTTCTTCTGAAATACCAGAAGGGAAAGAACCAAGTCCTTTGTTACCTTTAAGTCCTGCTTAATCTTTACTATAATGCCAAGTAACTGTTGCCTCGCTAAGATGTTCCAAACCAAACTAAATCCACTGCCATCGAGTTGATTCCAATTCATAGCAACCTTAAAGGACAGAGTTGAACTGCCCCACAGAGTTTCCAAGACTGTAAATCTTTACAGAAGCAAGACTGCCTCATCTTCTGTGGAGTGACTGATGAATTCAAACTGCTGACCTTCTGGTTAGCAGCTGAATGCTTTAGCCACTGTGCCACCAGAGCGCCTACTAGGATATTAATTTTAGTGAAATTGGTTCATTTCTAAGTAGTTGATCACAATGTAACTGATTATACCAGTTCTGAATCCTATTACTTGCCTGATAGTAACCTGGATCAGTGCAACTGGGTCTGTTATAATGTTTTTATACTAGCCTAAATATAGTTCAGTCTTTGCTAATACAGTTTTTTTTTTTTTTTTTAGATTGTGATTTGGGTGAAAGTTTACACAGCAAATTCACTTTCCATACAGCAGTTCACACACGTTGTCTCATAACATTGACTACAATTTACCCCAATGCAACAGCTCCCCTCCCACTTCCTCCCAATAGTTACCTCTTCCCTGTGTCCATCCCTCCATGTACTCCTGCCCCCTGAACTGTCTCCCTGTGCATAAACAGCTCCACTTTCTCCCATGATTGTTCTTTCCAAGGAGTGTATCTACCTCAGGTAAATGTTCAGCTCCTATGCCTGTCTTTTGTTTGGCTGGAAGCCACAGGTGTGGGCTCAATTCCAGACCTGAAGGGAAGCTAGGGACCATAGTCTCAGTGGTTCCACCAGACTCTATCAGACCAGCAAACCTCGTCCCCCCCTTTATTTATCTCCAAATGATTTTGAGTTTTGTTCCACATTGTTCTCGCTAGCACAGTTTTTGCCAGAAGCAAAAATGAATTTCCACCAAAATGTAGTTGAACATTTGTAACTTAAATACCTTCATACATTGGTGTGCTCTCTAGTCAAGAAAGGGTAAGCTGCTTAAAAATTTCTTTAAAGGGGCAGATCTTACTTCCATTGTATGGTCCATTACTAGCAGAAGGGTGAGAATGGAATCTATGGGATTTTCACACACATTTTTTTTTCTCCAATGCTGTATTTTATGCCTTTGAAGTAACTCTAGTAGCTGTGTTTCATGCGTTTGTTAGTGTGGCTAATACTACAGACAATACTTGTGCCAAAGGGGCAAGAAGACTGCATCTTCTGACCTCCTCTGATCCCACCAGAGGAAGACAGAATCACCATCAATAGCTCAAGGCCTATTCCTTTGAGGCCAGACATGCTGCCTCCCTCCAGCCCTTTCATCAACCCTGACACCAACTGTTCCTCCTGCAGCATCCACCACCCCTCTTATGGGTTCAATAATTCACTGCAATGGCCACACGTAACTCACAGATTATGGGGTTTATTAGAGAAGCACCAGGCTACAATTCAAGTTGAAGAACAGTACTCAGTCTCTATCCGCCTGCCATCTCTTAGCCGGCAGTCTCTCTCCTAGCAGTGTGTGTCTGTCAGCAATGCATCTCTCTCTCTCAGCAGTGTGTGTCTCTCAGGAGTGTGTTTCTCTCAGCAGCACATCATTTCAGCCAGCAGTCAGAGAGAGAGTGCTTCTGCCTCTAGAAGGGCTCCTTTTGAGCCTGGCAGAGTATCCAATAACCAATCCCAACATCAGAATTCTATACACCTGAGAGAGAGCAAACTTCCCAGAAAATTACTTTGTGCCACTCCCAACAGAAATACCCCAGGTGGATAACTTTAACAATCACGAGCTAATCAGTTGCTCACAGCAAATTCCACCGTGCCACTCCCAACAGAAATACCCCAGGTGGATAACTTTAACAATCACGAGCTAATCAGTTGCTCACAGCAAATTCCACCGTGGAGTTTACAGACTTGTGGCTAGAAAAGCCACACTATGTACTACACTGCAACCTGTTATGCCAACCACATACTCAACTGACCTTTATAACGTTGTTACGATGACTGCCTGATAGGCTTACTGTTTAATGTCCTGTTAGAACTTCATGACAAGCGTAGCATTTTTGTCATGTATAATCTGCCTTTCCCAAATCTGTTGCAGCATCCAAGCATGTTATAGATACTATGATTGAAATGAAACTGAAAATAGTAATCACCCTCTCTGGTAGCATAGTGCCTAAGGCATTAGACTGCTAACCAGAAGGCTTGTAGTTCAAACCCACCAGCCACTCCTCAGAAGGAAGGTTGGGCAATATACTTCCATAGTGATACTGCCTCAGAAACCCAAGGAGGGGTTGGTTGCTATGAGTTGGGTCTGACTTGACAGCACATAACAACAACAATTTCCCAAAATGGAGCTGCCCTCTGCCATTTCTTCTTTCTTTACCATCATTCTTGTGCTTCACCTTTTTTTTCTGCCTTCTTTTGCTAAAACTAGCCTATCATATCAGATAGTGTAATTTACAAAAAAAAAAAAAAAAAAAAAATCTCAGTTCAAATTCAGTGTGAGGCCCTTTTAAGTTTTAAATGCAGTTATATTCGGCCAGCCAGCAGTGTGGTATAGGAGGCAGTTTAAAGGAAGTGTTTTTGTTTTGTTTTGTTTTTGCAAACAGCAGGGAGTAGCATGCCAGGAAGTATTGCTTTTCTCCCCAGTTCCAAAGTTCTCTGTGAATTTAAGACTTGAACTTTACCCCATAGTCTGAGTTTCACAGCAAGTGCAAGACCCAGCTACTTGAAAACTATTTTTAGTAGCTCATGTTGACTGAAGGGCTAATTTCTATGACTCTATTAAAAAAACAACAATATATTTTTCACTAAATAACCAAAGCCTACTAAATCCTCCATTATAGCAAAGGAAGCCTCTCTACCTAAGTTTTAATCCATAGGAGTAGGAGAGAGAGCATAATTAGGCAAAGCTATCAGACACTGCCACTGATGATCTCCTGGATCTTTGTTTCAGACAGAGCAAGTGAATGAAAAAATGAATGCCAAACTAGAAGAGCTCAGGCAGCATGAAGCGTAAGTTTCCTACCAGATGTTTATTAGTGACCTATACCATCTTAGTACAGAATCATGGATCCTCTGGACACTACAATGTAATTAACCCTTATGTTCCTTTGCTTGACTTTTCAGCTGCAAATTGGATCTTCAAAAGATAGTGGAGACTTTGGAAGACCAGGAATTAAAAGAAAATGTAGAAATAATTCGTAACTTGCAACAAATGATTACCCAGCTATCGGTAAGCCAAATATGGACAGTGTAAATAGGTGTATATTGTTTCCAGTTGTTTCTCTTGATGCACGTAAATATTTCTAACTCTGTGCCTTTTGTTGAAGCAACTGGACTGTGAGCTACTTAAAAACATACCAACAATCATTGGATATGATCTGAATATTAAATTTGTTAAGACATCTATAGGTTATATATGCACCAACATATTAATGAAGTCATGTGTAGCTTAACATCCATAATAACTTCTATGAAAAAGGATGCTGTGTGATTTGAACATTCTACAAACACTTTATTATAAACAGGCAGTCCCTGGATGATGAACAAGTTCCACTCCTAAGTCTGTTTTAAGTCAAATTTATACACAAGTTGGAATAGTTAGGTACAATTCGTATCTAACGGCAGTCAAATGTTTGTTTTAGTATATAATGTACCTTTCTATGCATGAAAAATTAAAGAAACCCTTCCAGACACACTAAAACATCTTTAACATAATAATTGTAAAAATGGCATGGGGGAGGCATCTAATCTCCTCTAGCTTCACAAGGAAGGAGGAAGATCAAGATCAACAGCCCAAGTCTGATTCCTATGAGGCGGAAATCAGACATTCTGCCACCCTTTGA
>NW_006922383.1:608316-610287 GCF_000298275.1 Orycteropus afer afer | reverse complement strand
TCCTTCCGAGGAGTGGCTGGTGGGTTTGAACCTCCAGCCTTCTGGTTAGCAGTCAAGTGCCTTAGCCACTATGCTACCAGAGCTCCCAGGAACTACTGTATGTATCTCAAATTTATAATATAATAGGCTTTACAGAAGTTTGGACTGTGGACCTATATGCAGTTGGACATTGCCTGAAAGGACATTAAGTGGTGCATGACTGTTTTTCGGTATTCTAATCAAACAAGAGAAGCAGCAAAATAGCAGTAAAAAATTGTCTGGATAGCAAGACCAAAGGCATTGATTTGCTGTCCTCTTAATATAAGCTAACTGAATAAGAGGACTTGTACCATACCCAATTTTAAATAAGGTGGATTCAGATAGATAGCTAAGGCACCCAAGGAATACCATAGCTGTCTTTTATAACCAATAATAAACTAATGTGAATGATTTTTCTGCCATAAGTTGGTAAGTTCTTGTATTTATTTATTTTTAGAACTATTACAGTTGTGGGTATGGTTGTGTGTTGTTGTTTTGGGAGGGTGGGTGGAAGGTGAATTTGAATTTTAATTTGAACTCCAGATAACTCTCAAAGTTGAAGCAGGGTTTGACTTCTACAGGGTGAAGAGAAGAGCGTGGTATATGTTGTTTTTCCCAGAAGAAAAATTCTCATAATCCCACCACCCTAAAAATCTACTTTTGTGTTCCTTCTCTGTCATACTCCTTAGGCATATATACTTTTAAAAATTGAAATCATAGTATAACATAGTATGTTAAGGTGTTATGGTTTGTCAAGGCTTTGTGGTTGGTTTTGTACCATCTACACTCTCTTGTTGTTCAGAAGTAATACTGTATATGTAAATATCTTGTGGTAATTCATAGTCTTTGGCAGAAGTTTTAATTGTACCAAAACATCCACTCCTGATGCTGCCCAATATTTTATAGAGTTGTAAAGAGGGTATCTCAAAATTATCCACATATATATTTGCTCCTAAGAGTAAATGAGAAAAATAAAACATGTTATACTGTATCAAGGGGTGGTTAGGATGGCCTGTTCCAAGAAATCAAATGAATAAACTCCCAAAAAACGAGGAGGCAGTCTTTTAGAATTAGTATTATCCAAAACTATGATGAGTGGTCTAAGTTGACATTTCATTTATCCAATAAACAGGGCATAATAATTGAGAAGTTGGGCTCCATAACCAGACAGACCCTGGTTTGAAACCAGTTGTCACTTACTAAATGTGTAACCTTGCTATGTGCTGTATTAATGTCAAAAGAAAATAATTTAAGTGACTCAACTAGTGGTTATTCAGCTGATGCATTCAAGAAGAATTTGAACTCCATGTAACTCCCAAAGTTGCAGCAGGGTTTGACTTTTACAGGGTAAAGAGAAGAGAGTGGTATATGTTGTTGTGGTTTGGCTCAGGTAGCATTATTCATTTTTAAATGCTGTGAAACTTTTAGTTGGAGGTTGTTCCAATTTCTGTACCTCTTGCATGCAGGATGATTGGTACAATTCTATCCCAGTAACTGTCAGAAGATTATTTTTCAAGAGTTCATCTTGCAAACCTTATGATTAGTCAAGTTTCAGAAGTGGGAGAGGTAGAAACAAAAAAGTCAGGGAAAGGGAATGAAGTCAAGGAAAAATAAAAACCTTTTATCATTTTGTTTTAATCCTTTCACATTAGCAATATGAATAAAGTGTGGTGGGAAGAAAAAAGAATGGGTGATTAACTGTTGATAAAATGCAGGAAAGTATCTCAGAAGAAACTGGATCCTAAAATATGAATAGGAGTTTTCCACACAGGCAAAGGGGAAATGGTAATTCATATAGAGGAAAGGGTTCATGTAAAAGCAAAGAGGTATGAAAGTAAATGTTTAAAAAATGGAAAGAACTTCAATGTGGTTGAAGTGTAGAGTGCATGCTCTGTTATCAGAAAATTAAATTTTATCAGTTATAATTGGAGATCCAACAGAATGTGGAAATTA
>NW_006922383.1:604976-607216 GCF_000298275.1 Orycteropus afer afer | reverse complement strand
AGGAGGGCCAGTCTCTGGAAAAAGACATCATGTTTGGTAAAGTAGAGGGACAGTGAAAAAGAGAAAGACCCTCAATGAGATGAATTGGAACTGTGACTGCAACAGTGGTCTCAAACATGGTGGTGATTGTGAGGATGGTGCAAGACCAGGCACTGTTTAGTTTTCTTGTAAGTATGGTCGCTATGGGTAAGAGCTGACTTGATGACACCTAACAACATAATTTCTCTTAAGAAATCTGAAAACATCTGATATATATGAAAAGCTTGTGTGAGCTGCCTCAAAATTAAGATAATCTAGGATGCAGACCCTACTGCAGCAAAAGCTTACAAGCTTAGAAAATACTGACCCAGGGCACCATTTTTCATGTCTACCACACCAGTCTTAGAGGACTTCATGCAAACTTACTTCTCTGGCTCTAGGTCACACCAAATAGATGAAGAAGGAAACTCATAGAACTAAATTAATAAAATGAGCTAAGGTATCCTTAGTGAGGGCCTGGCATTATGACTGTGATTGGTTGGGATTCCTGAAGAGGAAGTTGCTAGTGGTGGCTGACTCAGAGGAATTCTGTAGAATTGCTGTTTGCCACTGAAATGTACTTGGCACACAAAAGACGGTGGTAAAGATTACCACAAACTGACAACGTCCCTGGCTTCCTTCCATTGTCACAGTTAGGCAGAGAAAAGCCTTTTATCCAGGACTCTTGTTAGACTCTTGAATCAGAGTTTTCTATGTGTATTGTTTAGATACTGCCCGTTATGTTGTTGTTGTTATATGCTGTTGAGTCGGACCCAACTCATAGCGACCCCTCCTTGGGTTTCCAAGGCAGTATCACTACGGAAGTAGATGTCAAGTGCCTTAGGCACTATGCTACCAGAGCTCCTGGATACTGCCCACACACATCTAAATTATATATATTTAGTTCTTCTGCACCTTTGTTTAGTTTCTTTCCAACTGTTCTTTCTTTTATCGAAAATGGTGTATTAAAGTCTCCTACTATTACTGTGGACTCATTTGTCTTTTCAATTCTGTTAAAGTCGGCTTTATGTATTTTGGGGCTCTTTCATTGTTTGTGTAGATATTTATTATGTTTATGTCCTCTTGTTCAGTTGATCCTTTAATCATTTTATAATGATTTATAATCATTTAATGATTTTATAATGTCTTTGCTTCTCTCTTGTGGACATTTTTGTCTTGAAGTCTGTTTTATCAGAAATTAATATTGCCACTCCTGCCCATAGCAGCTCTGGTAGCATAGTGCCTAAGGCACTTAAGTGCTAACTAGAAGGCTGGCGGTTCAAACCCACCAGCCACTCCTCGGAAGGAAGGTTGGACAATCTACTTCCATAGTGATACTGCCTCTGAAACCCAAGGAGGGGTTGCTATGAGTCGGGTCTGACTCGAGGGCACATAACAACAACAACAACAACAACAACAACAACTCCTGCCCATTTTTGGTTACCATTTGCTTGGCATATCTTTTTCACAACTTTGATTTTATATTCTATTTTAGTCCTTGTGTCTAATGTGACTCTGTTATAGACAGCATATTGATGGGTCATGTTTTCTTATCCAGTTTGCAACTCACCATCTCTTGAGTGGTACATTTAATCCATTGAAATTCGATGTAATTATCGACAAGTATGAATGTATTGATGTCATTTCGTTATGGGTTTTTTCATGATGTTGCTGATTTCTTTGCTCCATATAATTTTCTTTGTTGAGCTCAGTTTGTTTATGAATCATGTTATCGTTTCCTTCAATGCTATTGTTTTAGTATTTGCTAAATATATGTGCTTGCCTTCTTTTTTATTTTGATGCTGAAGATTTATTGTTTTTCTTTGAGGGTTCCCTGTGATGTATAATTTCTTGCCAGGTTCTACCTCACAATTGTCTTGCCGTCCTCACCATTTAGGAGTTCTATAAGTATACTGTTTATTCCCTCTTTTTGGTTTGTAGTTGTCCTCATTTACCAATTAATGTCTCTGGTTCCCTGTGTACAATCTTGCAAACTCATTTTACTTTGGATACTGATATAACTGGTTTGATTTTTGGGTTATGTCATCATGTGTGTTAATCATTGGTTGTTTTTTGCTGTTGTTGGTTCTCTGCCCAAAGGACTCCCTTTAGCATTTTTTGTAAGGTTGGTCTGGTTTAAACAAATTCCCTTAATTTCTGCTTATCTGGAAATGTCCTAATTTCACCCTCATATTCGAGGGACAGTTTTGCTGGGTATATAA
>NW_006922383.1:598286-599257 GCF_000298275.1 Orycteropus afer afer | reverse complement strand
TTGATGGTATCCCACATGAACCTTAGGCTTTCTTCATTTTGTAGTTGTGTCTTATGAGGACTGTTGTTGTCTCCCACTTAGTTAGACACAAATTACAATTGAATAACCATCAAAAAGCTAAAGGCCCATGGATGAAAAGCACACCATGTAATCACACAGGAACAGTAACCAAAAAAAGAAAAAAGGGAAAAGAAGAAGAAAAAACAGGCAAACCTGCAATATCTGGGGATAGGGCACTAAGAAAAAAAAGTGGGGAAGGAGAATAATAAATTAAGAGAAAATAGGAAAAATGCAAAAACAGAAACAAGGAATGGGCTCAATCACATGAAAAAAGGGGAAAAAGAATTAAAAAAAAAACTTAAATTTTGAGGTGGGAGAATTTCAGCCAGGCACAGGGAAAAGAAAAAATGTTGAAAACTAGGATCTGGTAGGGGAAGATTAAGAATAATAATAAAAAGGACAAAAATATTAATAATATTAGTTGTTTTAAAGCAGACAAATATAAGCAAACTTATCACCGGAAAAAAGGAACATGAAAAAGAAAAAATAAAAAGAAAAAAAAAGTGGTGGAGGACAGGGTAGGGTACCCAGGCTCCATCTGAGCACACCGACTGTGATGGAGTTCCTGTAGGCCCAGAAGGTAGGTCGGAGTGGGGGTGGCCACACCTCCATTCCCCAAGCTGGTGTAGGGTGTAGTAACAAGAAGAATGTCATACCTTTTCAGTCTTGCAGTCCCTGAGTGTCCTTGGGGTTGCTGGAAAGCAGAAGTGTTCTTAAGCCCCAGAAATCTGCGAGAGTGTTGTCTCTTTAAATATCCACAATAGTCAAGCCGCTTTTTAAACCTTCAAAATGGCGGCACTCTCCGGACCAGCAAAAGTCCACAATTCAGCCCACCTTTCTCTTCACCTTCTCTGTTTGTTCCCCAGCCACTGTGCAGAGTCCTGCGTGCAGTCCCTGGCTAGCAGGGTGAT
>NW_006922383.1:594657-595141 GCF_000298275.1 Orycteropus afer afer | reverse complement strand
GGCCTCGAACCCCCGAAGAGGCTGAAGGGGACTCTAACCCCAAAGATTTTAGGCTAGGGAAACTGAGAGGGGTTGAGGAGTCTTTAGAGGGGGGGTTGGATAGGAGTTTCGTGTGTTAGGAGAATTTGGATGGTATTACAAGTAAAGCAGAGAGAGAGAAAGAGACGGGAGCGCAGGTAAAAGAAAGTTTGGATGTAGGGAACCTCCGGTCGTTTGCCTATGCAGCGACAGAAATGATCAAGATCAGTGAGGATGTTAAAATCAAAAGTTCCTTGCTCAGACCATTGAGAATTATTATTGGGGCCACACAGTATTGCAATAGAAAATTAGGCATTTGGAACGTAAGTCCTGAGCCAGCCCCAGGGAGTGGAGATTGAGTAGGAAACACCCCAGGGGAGTAGTTGGGTCTGGTTTGGAGTTCCGGTTACCCATGATCCCTTAAGTCCCGGTGGAAAGATTGTGTCAAAGGACCAGTGTCCCAGTC
>NW_006922383.1:588076-592421 GCF_000298275.1 Orycteropus afer afer | reverse complement strand
TTATTCCTTTTGATAGTATCTCACATGAATCTTGGGCTTTCTTCATTTTGTTTTGATCTTCTGTGTCCTTGACCCCTTAATAATGTAGTACTGAGGTATTTGTCTTTAATCTCCTTAATTATGTCTTCCTTTGTTTTGAATCTAGTCCTTTCCCAGTCAATGTGTTATCTATTTCTGAAATCTTTACTATTAATTTTCTGGGTTTCTATTTGTTGTTTTTGCATTGTTTCTTATTTTTTGTTTTGTCAATTTGTTCTTGTATTCTTTCTCTTTTGGTTACCTAATGCCACTCTGACAGGAATATATCACAAATGGGATGGCTTGACAAACAGGAGTTTATTCTCTTACAGTTTGGGAGGCTAGAAGTCTGAGTTCAAAGTGCCAGGATCTAGGTGCTGGGTGAAAGCCCCTCAATCTTGGACTTCAACTCTGTCTCCTGCTCCAAGCCCACTGAAGCTAGAGGCTTTTCTTCACTCACACATTTTCTGGCTGCTGAGGCTGACAAGCCCAAGTTTGACTAATAAAAAGGCACAGTGCTGATGTTAACAAACCACATGGCAGGCCATTAATTCAAGTCCATTAAAAGTCCCAAGGTTGGCAGAGCATAGCAGGCTGCTGAGCAATTACATGGCTACATGCAGGGTTCAAGTATGCCATAAGCTAGAGACCAACCCCAAAGCAGCTACTTAGCTGCTTGTGGTAGATCCCACCACCCAAAGCTGCTGCTTATATACAGGAAGTAGTCCACATCCCTAAAGCAGCTACTCAGCTGCTTGTGGTAGATCCCACCATGGAATTGATTGCCAGTGTCATCATGGGGAATAACTACCACCAGCTGCCCAGCCACTCAACCAGATCTAGCCAAGTTGACATATAAACTTAACCGCCATACTTTCCTAAATTGTTTTAGAGTTTTGTCAGTGTTTTCCTTGATCTGTCTCCCAATCTGTTGAAGTTATCCAAATATAATTCTTTTGAATTTCTTATCAGGGAGTACCAATGCTACTTCTTCCTCAAGAAAGTTTTCTGAGTTTGTGTCCTAGTCCCTTGTTTTTACTACTTCATCTTACTCCTTTGTTTGGATTGGGATGGTAATTTGTCTCCAAGATGTTGTGATGTTGTTGTATCTGTGCTTACTTTGTGGTTATATGTTGCTGTGATTTGCACAAGATATTTTTTCTGTATTTTGAATTGATATATCTGTGTGAGCAGGGTAATGTGCTCCTCTCTATTCGCTAGTTGTTAGCACTTCAGCACTCAGCACTTGTCTCTTGGTGGGTGTGAAAGAGAATGAGAGTGTGTGTATAGATCTCTGTTAGCTGTTTATCAAAAGCAGAAGAGGGTGAGTTGAGTTGGGATTGGCTGTTGTCTTTTATTTGTCATTTGGTACAAAATGGTGGCCCTCACTCAGTGGTGAGGCTGCAGGAGGTGCAGGTATGGTAGCGTTGTATAGGAATTGTTGCTGTCTCCCACTCAGTTAGGAAAAAAAAAAATTTAAGAAAAATTGACAAACCACTGGCAAATTTAACAAAGGAAAAGGGAGAGAATGAAAATAACATGAATAAGAAATGAATTGGGTGACACCACAACAGAACCAACAGAAATTAAAAGAATAATATCAGGATACTATGAAGAACTACACTCCAACAAATTTGAAAATATGGAATTAATGAGCAGACTTCTAGAAATATACCACTTACCTAAACTAACAGAGGCTGAGGTGGAAAATTTAAACAGACCTCTAAGAAAAGAAGAAATTGAACAAGTCATTAAGAAATTACCAACAAGAAACAGGCCTGGACCAGATGGTTTCACTGGTGAATTCTACTGAATGCTCACAAAATTGACACCAATCCTACTCAAAATATTCCAGAGCATGTAAAAGTATGGAATCCTCTTAAATTCATTTCAAGAGGAAAGCATAACCTTGATACCAAAACCAGGCAAAGACATCACTAAAAAGGAAGACTATAGACCAATATCCCTCATGAATACAAGTGCAAAAATCTTCAACAAAATCCTAGCCAGTAGACACCAATAACATATCTCAAAAATAATATATTATAACCAAGTGGGGTTCATACCAGGTATGCAAGAATGGTTCAACATTAGAAAAACTATCAATGTCATCCATCACATAAATAAAACAAAAGGAAAAGAACCACATGATCGTATCGATCAATAAAGAAAAGGAATTTGATAAAATTCAACACCCTTTCCTGATAAAACCTCTCACCAAAATCAGAATAGAAGGGAATTTCCTCAACATAGTGTGGGGCATATATGCAAAACCAACAGCCAATATTATTCTCAATGGAGAGAGACTGAAGCCATTCCCCTTGCGAACAGGAACCAGACAAGGATGCCCTCTTATCACCACTTCTATTCAACATTTTATTGGAAGTCTTATCCAGGGCAATGGGAGCTCTGGTAGCATAGCGCCTAAGGCACTTGACTGCTAACCAGAAGGCTGGTGATTCAAACCCACCAGCCACTCCTCGGAAAGAAGTTTGGGCAATCTACTTCCGTAGTGATACTGCCTCGGAAACCCAAGGAGGGGTCGCTATGAGTCAGGTTTGACTTGATGACACATAACAACAACAAGAAGAAGCCAGGGCAATAAGGCAAGAAAAGGAAATGAAAGACATTCAAATTGTTAGGGAAGAAATAAAAAAACTATCCCTGTTTTCTGATGATATGATCCCTATACATAGAAAACTCAACAGACTCAACAACAACAACAAAAAAAAATTTACTGGAAGCAATAGAAAGGCTCAGCAAAGTGGCAGGATACAAGATCAACATACAATAATCAGTTGGATTCCTCTACATCAACAGAGGCCTCTGAAAAAGAAATCAATGCCATTTAAAATAGCTACCAAAAAAAAAAAAAAAAAACTTGGGAATAAATCTCTCTAGGGACACAAAAGACCTGTACAAAGAAAACTACAAATCACTACTCCAAGAAACCATAAGTTGTTATGTACCATTGAGTCGGACCCGGTCACTAGACCCCTCCTTGGGTTTTCATGGTAGTATCATTACGGAAGTAGATTGCCCAATCTTCCTTCTGGGGAGTGGCTGGTGGGTTTGAACCACCAGCCTTCTGGTTAGCAGTCACGTGCCTTACACACTACGCTACCAGAGCTCCTAGAAACCATAAGAGATCTTCATAAATGGAAGAATACACCATGCTGGTGGATAGGAAGATTGAATATTGTGAAAATGTTAATTCTACCCAAAGTAATCTATACATTCAGTACAATCCCAATCCAGATCCCATCAGCATTCTTTAAGCATATTAAAAAAAACTGTCACTATTTTTATATGGAAAGGAAAGAGACCTCGGATAAGCAAAGCACTATTGAAGAAGAAGAACAAAGTAGGAGGTCTCACACCCCCAGATCTCAAAACCTACTATATAGCCGTATTAGTCAAAACAGCCTGGTTCCGGTATAATGACAGACACATAGACCAGTGGGACAGAAGTGAGAACCCAGAAATAGATCCATCCACCTGTTGTCAGCTGATCATTTGACAAAAGGCAGAAATCCATTAAATGGGGCAGAGATGATCTCTTTAACAAATGGTGCTGGCAAAACTAGATTTCCATTTGCAGAAAAATGGAACAAGATCTATATCTCACACCATACACAAGAACTAACTCCAGATGGATCAAAGACTTAAATGTGAAACCTAAAACTATAGAGTTCCTCAAGTGAAAACTAGGGGCAAATTTAGGGGCTCTAATTTATGGCAATAAATTATCTATCAAGCATAACCCAAAATGTACAAACAGCTGAAGAAAAAATGGATGTGAATGGGACCTTCTAAAAATTAAATTTTTATGTGCTTCCAAAGACTTGTCCAAAAGAGTCAAAAGAGAACCTACAGATTGGGAAAAATTATTCGGCAATGACATATCTGACAAGGGACTTATCTCTAAAATTCACAGAAAACCCCAACGCCTCAACAATAAAAAGATTAACAGTCCAATTTAAAAATGGACAGAAGATGTGAATAGACACTCCACTGAAGAGGATATCCAGGCAGCCAGCAAATACATGAAGAAATGCTCACAATCATTAGCCATCAGAGAGATGCAAATCAAAACAACGAGATACCATCTCACCCCAGCACTAATGGCAATGTTCAACAAGACAGAAAATACAAATGTTGGTGAGGATGTGGAGAGATCAGGACTCTCATCCACTGTTGGTGGGATTGTCAAATGATACAACCACTGTGGAAAGCAGTATGGTGATTCCTTATAAACCTGGAATTAGAAATACCATTTGACCCAGCAATTCCATTACTAGGTATATATCCTAAAGAAGTGAAAGGC
>NW_006922383.1:586265-587670 GCF_000298275.1 Orycteropus afer afer | reverse complement strand
AAACCACATAAACAAATGGGAACAATTGGAAATAAATAAATAAATAAATGCAATAAATGAGCAGACAATTTTTCAAAATATATCTAAAAAGGATAAAAGACAGAAAATGAAAATAAGGAAAAAAACACAATATTTGGGGAGGGAGGAATGAGAAAAAAGAGCAAGAGTAAAAGAATAGTAAAGAAAAAAATGAGAAAACTATAAAAGGAAAAACAAAGGACAGGAAGAACCAAAAGATAGAGAACCAGGAAAAAGCAAGAGGGAAAACAAAAAAGAACTAAGGATGGGAAAGAGAATAAATAAAAAAGGAAGATAAGACTATTTTAAAAACAAATAAGCAAGCAAAAACTGTGGGCAGTGGGGCACGGCACCCAGGGTCTGTCTGGGCACAGACTGCAATGGCCTTCCTGCTGGTCAAGAAGGTGGGTGGAGGCGGGTGATGGCCCTACCTTTATTAACCAAGAGTGTGTGATATATAAGAGTAACAATGGGAATATCACACCTTTCTAGTCTTCAGCCTCCAGTCCAGTTGCCCATGCTGTGATTGGCAAGCAGAGCCTAGGACAGCCTTGGTTGCTGTCCAGGTAAGAACACTACTTGCATAGATTCACAATGGCCGTGCCACTTGGAAATATTGAAAATGGCTGTATCCTCAGGACAGCCGCTGGCAATCTGTAGGTCTGTTTGTCTCCTTTTTCATCGTTTTCCTTTCTGCTTGTCAGGTACCAATGCAGTCCTTTACTATGCAGTCCTTGGTGAGCAGAATAGATTCTTAGATTGCTAATGGGATGTGCTTGCCAATATTCAAAATGGCTGTGCCCTCAGGACAGCCACCAACAGTCCCCAACTCTGTCTACTTCTCTGTTTTCCTTTCGGATGTCAGGCACAAGTGCAATCCTTGCCAATGTAGCCCTTGCTGAACAGAGTCAATTCTTAGGTTGGTACTGTGATATGTTACAGACGGTCTGTGTAGCTTGTCTGCCTATTCTACCATCTTGCCAGAACTCTAAAACTATTTTTATTTTTAGTGAAAAATGAACACCCCTCTTAAGTTTTAAAGGCAACAATTATTCCTGGATCTTCCTCCTAGAGCTCTAAATGCTTAACTATACCATTTCTTCCTTTAAAATATAATTCAAGCAAATCTTGTTGTATTTACCTGTGAGGAAGCTCATGCAATCTTTTCAGTTCACACAAAATCAAAACTTTTTTTACCCCTTTCTTCAATACCAGTTCTATAATAAGCATTTCCAGTATTGATCTTGCCTACAGTTTACAAGCATAAACTTCATTTTGAACAGTTTTTCTGGTTGATGTTACATAGTATATCCTATCTTATTTTCCTGACCAACACCTTTGGCAAATCATAATCTTTTACTTACAAGAAATTCTCATTTATAGTCTT
>NW_006922383.1:584483-586085 GCF_000298275.1 Orycteropus afer afer | reverse complement strand
TTTGATCCTAACCCCAGTTAATCTATAATATATGGAACTATCCTATTTTAAGATGGAATTTGTATGTCTTGCCCTTAGAGAATCACCAATGCTATATAAATCATGATGAAAAGGATGTGGTAACACTGGAACTTCTTAGAATTCTCTTTGAGCCTGATTGATTGGGAATTTCTGGCTGTTTATAAAGCATAAGGGAAATGCTTTATAAACAGCACTCACTCTTTATTTCTCACCTTAAAAGCATTGAGATTCAAGTTTCAACAGCTATGTAGTATTTCCAGGAGCTGGGCAGAGTTTACATTGCCAGCCTCGTTGTTTCCTTGTACTTGAGCCAATAGCTGTTTCACCTCTGATCTCCTTAATCATGTAACTTCCTGAAAAGAATCCTTTCTTCCTAGGGCTCTACAGAATCACTTAAACAGAAGTGGTAATCCATATGTTACAATGCTAAATAAAGCCTGAATTCCAATGCGGAGAAAAGAGCTTGCTCATATGATAATATATAAACAAATTAGGCCTAGTAAATGGTTTTAAGTTTCCCTTCTAGATGCCCCCAAAAATAATTTACTCTTTTGAGAGGGACTCAGTACTTACCCTTTCCCTCCAAGTAACCACTTCCTGGAGCAGCTGCATATAATCTGTTCTTATCTATATGAGGGAGAGAGCTGAAGTACATTTCTCTGACTCCCTGAGCACATTTTTACTGGGTATCCATTCCATGCATTTATTTCTTTATAGAGTAGGCTCTTGGCTGTCTAGACTGGCTGTTAAACAAAAATCAAAGATAATATTTCATTCTATTCACTTTTCTGCTGCATTGCTAATATTTGATGTGTCAGTTTAGAAGCCATGCCTGTGAGACTGGCTAGACCTGTTACATGTACAATGACTTAATGATAGGAACATAAAAAAAAAGGGGAACAGTCTGTAAGTGGGTTAAACTTTAACCTGTTGGGATGGTAAGTGTTTCAATCTGGCCCAATGATCTCTAGCAGAGCAGAAGAGGTACAATGAGTATGTCAGTTGCCACACAAACTTACTTTTTACAGACACTATACAATTGTCCTTTATAAAGAAGACTCTTGAGAGGTGAGAGATGGAAATGTGGCTATAAAATAGATCCAGCACTTTAAGTGGTCTCTGTGTGTACCCTAAAAAAAATTAAATAACCAGCATAACATCTACTAGTAAGCTTCACCTTAGAATTTTTTTTTCCTAAAATGTAGTTTTTTTCACTGCAGGATGAAACTGTTTGCATGGCTGCAGCCATTGATACTGAAGAAGAACCAGAAGCTGTAAGTAATTGGCCCCTTTGTGTAGAACCAGGAGCTTTAACTGTCCATTTCCTATAATTTATCACTCATCTGAAGAAGAGAATCCATGATTGTTACCATCCTCCACAGAAATCCCTAGAAATCCAGAAACATTGAAAGTAAAATCCCTAAGTGTTGGGTAGGTTCTTTGTCTAGTAGTATAGTTGGTAATGGATGGCAGGACTTCTCGGAGATGTCATGTTCCAAATTTACAATCTACTTTACTGCTAGTATTCTTAATCAACTGTCTAGTTGAGTTAAAATGAGTAGGGAAACAAGTTAGGAAATT
>NW_006922383.1:580704-584068 GCF_000298275.1 Orycteropus afer afer | reverse complement strand
GAAACTCAAGGAGGGGTCACTGTGAGTCAAAATCGACTCGATGCCAGTGAGTTCTCCTCTAAGGGCTCTTTGGAATGAGATAAAAGTAAGAGATACTGGCCAGATCAGTAATGGAAAAAACAAGAAATTTAGTTGGCTCTTAGAGTCAATTAAGTATCTACAAGAATTAGGGAGCTTATGAAAGCAGTGAAATAGACTAGCTCAATTTATTTCAGAGGTTTAAAGCAAATGTTGCATGAGAAGCCACAGTTACAAAGAACAGAAATATTGATTAGAGAACTAGCTATGAGAATTGTTGAAACAGTATGTAAGGAACTCCATTTATTTGTTTCTCTAACAAATCATTATCCTTATTTCTTCCAGCAAGTGGAAACAAGTCCAGAGACCAACAGATCTTCTGATGTTTTCACCACTCAGCATGCTCTACGTCAAGCTCAGATGTCTAAGGAGCTGGTTGAGTTGAATAAAGCCCTTGTACTGAAAGAAGCCCTAGCTAGGAAAATGACTCAGAATGACAGCCAACTACAACCCATTCAGTTCCAGTACCAGGTAAACTATTTACAAGGACAGCATTTGTTCAAGTCTACTATGTCTCTTTAAATGAATGGGAAGGAAACAAGCACATCATTTTTGATAATGGAATGATAACATAATATGCTAGTAGAACTGGAGTTACACTGTTGATTTTTTTTTTTTAAAGGATATATTCAGGATAAGGAGCCTGTGATTTTTGTCTCATTCAGTCTAGTGGAGTCCCTGGGTGGTTCAAGCAGTTAAAGCACTTCTTTACTGAAAGTTTAGAGGTTTGAGTCCACCCAGAGGTGCCTTGCAAGAAAGGCCTGGCAATCTGCTGCCAAAAAATCAGCCAGTGAAAACCCTATGTAGCACATTTATACTTTGACACATACGGGGTTGCCCTGAGTCAGGATCAACTGACTCAACAGCAGCTGGTTTAGCCTAATGCCTTACCATATGTTATAAAAAACCATGGTCCCTACTTGTGGAGAAATTTTGTTTTAATAACTATAATTAGATTCTGAGAAATATATATTTCTTAGTAGATGGTTCTGAGTTATACTTTAATTATGAAAGGACCTGTAGTGTCTTATCACGTTACTTTGCAACAGCTCAACTGTTTTTCCTAGTGGTGATTCTAAATGACCCTTACTAATTAATAAGCAGGTCTTTTCTTAAGGCAAGTCTTTGACTACCAGGTTACCCACAAGAAATGGCCATTGCTCCAGACCTTATTCTTCCTTATAGTCCAGTGTTACTATACTTTTTCTGTGATGTAACTATGAACTTGTTTGGATGGGTTGTTGGATTGTTTTTCCATGCAGCTATATCCTGTTGTTATTGTTAGGTGTCATCTAGTTGGTGACAACGCATAGCAACTCTATGTACAATAGAACGAAACACTGCCTGGTCCTGCATCACCCTCACAACCCATTGTTGCAGCCACTTTGTCAGTCCATCTTGTTGAGGGGGTTCTCTTTTTCGCTTACCCTCTACTTTACCTAGCATGATTTTCTTCTCCAGGGACTAGTCCCTCCTGATAACATGTCCAAAGTACATGAGAATGAAGTCTTGCCATCCTCACTTCTTTTTTTCTTTTTCTTTTTCTTTAACTTTCATTGGGGTGAAAACATACACAATAAGACATTTTATAGAAAATAACAGCTTCCACATTTATAGCTCGGGAACACTGATGACATAGTTCATGTTGTGCCACCATTATAGCTATGCTTTTGGAAAATATTCCACCATCATTAGCATAAACTCAGTGCCCCACAAAACCTTCCCCTTTCCCCCTCCCTCCTACCCCTGGTAACCACTAATAATCTTTGGCTTCTATATATATGTTTTTTTTTTCAACCTATCTAGGAATTTTCCCTCCATTTCCCTCCCATCCCTCGTAACCAACAAAGAAATTTTCCTTCCATGTATAAACATTTTCTTGCCTTTTTACAATATCGGACTAATACAATATTTGTCCTTTTGTGATTTATTTCCCTCAGCATAATGTCCTCCAAGTTTATCCACATTGTGTGGTGTTTTGCAGATTTTACATTATTCTTTAGGGTTGCATAGTATTCCATAATGTGTATGTACCACAGTTTGTTTATCCATTCCTCCACTGATAGACACTTAGGTGGTTTCCATCTCTTTGCTATTGTGAATTGTACTGCGATGAACATGGGTGTGCATATATATCTATTTGTTTCCTACCTCTCACTTCTTTAGGATATATACCTAGTAATGAGATTACTGGATCAAACGGTATTTCTATTTCCAACTTTTTAAGGAATCACCATACTGATTTCCACAGTGGTTGTATCATTTTATAGTCCCAGCAGCAGTGTATGAGAGTGTCAATCTCTCCACATCTTTGCCAGCATTTGTTATTTTCTGCCTTGTTGAGGTTTGCTATTAATGCTGGGGTGAGATGGTATCTCATAGTTGTTCTCCTTTGCCTCTCACTAATGACTAATGATTGTGAATGTTTCTTCATATGTTTGTTGGCTGCCTGAATATCTTCTTTAGTGAAGTGTCTATTGTCTTCTGCCCATGGTTGGATTGGATTGTCTTTTTGTTGTTGAGGTGTTGGAGTTTTCTATAAATTTTAGAGATAAGTCCTTTGTCCTATACATAATTGCCAAGTATTTTTTCCCATTCTGTAGGTTCTCTTTTCACTCTTTTGGAGAAGTCTTTTGATGCACGTAAAGATTTCACTTTTGGAAGGTCCCATTCATGTAGTTTATCTTCTGCTGTTTGTGCATCTTGGGTTATGCTTGATAGTCTATTTATGCCATATATTAGGGCCCCTAAATTTGCCCCTAATTTTTCCTTCAGGAACTGTATAATTTTAGATTTCACATTTAAGTCTTTGATCTATCTGGCGTTAGTTTTTGTGTATGGTGTGAAATATGGATGTTGTTTCATTTTTTCTGCAAATTGATACCTAGTTTTGGTAGCACCATTTGTGAAAGAGACTATCTCTTCCCCATTTAATGGATTTCAGCCCTTTTTCAAAGATAAGCTGACCATAGGTGGATGGATCTATTTTTTGGTTCTCAATTCTGTTCCTCTAGTCTATGTGTCTGTTGTTATACCAATACCAGGCTGTTTTGACAACTGTGGCTGTGTAGTAGGTTTTGAGATCTGGGAGTGTGAGACCTCCTACTTTGTTTTTCTTTTTCAATAGTGCTTTGCCTGTCCGAGGTCTCTTTCCTTTCCATATAAAATGGTTGTTGTTGTTGTTGTATTGTGCTGTCAAGTCAGACCCGACTCATAGCGACCCCTCCTTGGGTTTCCGAGGCAGTATCTCTATGGAAGTAGATTGCCCAACCTTCCTTCCAAGGAG
>NW_006922383.1:579199-580033 GCF_000298275.1 Orycteropus afer afer | reverse complement strand
AATGGGTGTTGGATTTTAGCAAATGCCTTTTCTACATCAATTGATATGATCATGTGGTTCTTTTCCTTTATTTACTTCTGTGATGGATTACATTGGTTGTTTTTCTAATATCGAATCCTCCTTGCATACCTGCTATGGACCCCACTGGGTCATGATGTATTATTTTTTGATATGTTTTTGGAGTCTATTGGCCAGGATTTTTTTGAAGAGTTTTGCATCTATATTCATGAGGGATATCGGTCTATAGTTGTTTTTTCTAGTAGTGTCTTTCCCTGGTTTTGGTATCAGTGTTATGCTTGCTTCATAAAATAAATTTGATATGATTCCATCCGTTTCTGTGTTGTGCAATAGTTTGAGTAGGATTGTTGTCAGCTTTTCTCTGAATGATTGGTAGAATTCCCCAGTGAAGATACCTAGGCCAGGACTTGTTTGTTGGTAATTTTTTAAATGACCTGTTCAATTTCTTCTTTTGTCTGTTCAAATTGTCTAAGTCAGTCTCTGTTAGTTTAGGTAAGTAGTGTGTTTCTAGAAATCTGTCCATTTCTTCCAGGTTTTCAAATTTGTTGGAATACAGTTCTTCATAGTATCCTAATATTATTCTTTTATTTCTGTTGGATCTGTTGTGACAGCACCCATTTCATATCTGATTTGTGTCATTTGAATCTTCTCCTTCTTTTCCTTTGTTAAGTTTGCCAATTTTATTAATTTTGCCAAAATAACCAACTTCTAGTCTTATTGATTGTTTTCTATTGTCTTTCTATTTTCTGTTTCTTTCTGCTCGAGTTTTTATTATTTCTTTTCTTCTGGTGACTGTAAGGTTTTTTTTTTTTTTTT
>NW_006922383.1:576570-578084 GCF_000298275.1 Orycteropus afer afer | reverse complement strand
TGTTGCTGATTTCTTTGTTCCAATAATATTCTGTGTTGAGCTCATTTTGTTTATGAATCATGTTATCATCTCCTTCAATGCTATTGTTTTAATATTTTCTAAATAATTGTGCCTGTCCATTTTTTTCATTTTGATGCGAAGTTTTATTATTTTTCTTTGAGCTTGCCCTGTGATTTATAATTTTCTTCCCAAGTATAAAACAGTTTTTTCTGTCTCACAATTGTCTTGACTTCCTCACCATTTAGAAATTCTGTAACTACACTATTTATTCCCTCTATTTGGTTTGTAGTTGTCCTCAGTTACCAATTAATGTCTCTAGTTCCCTGTTTACAGTCTTGCAAACTCATTTTACTTTGGATACTTCTATAACTGGGTTAGTTTCTGGGTTATGTCATTATGTGTATTAATCATTGGTTGTTGTTTGCTGTTGTTGGTTCTCTGTCCAAAGGACTCCGTTTAGCATCTTTTGTAAGGTTGGTCTGGTTTTAACAAATTCCCTTAAAAGAAGATAAAAGAAAGGTAATGAGTAAAAGAGAAAAAATAAGCTTTAATATCTGGGGAAAGAGGAATGAGAGAAAAGAGCAAGAATAAAAGAAAAAATAGGAAAATTACAAAAGAGAAAGCAGGATTGAGAGAACCAAAAGAAAGAAAAAAAGAAGGGAACCTGGAAAAGGGAAGAGGGGGAAAAAAAACAGGGACATAAATAAATAAACAACTAACTGCCATCAAGTCGATTTGACTCACAGCGATCCCTCCTTGGGTTTCCTAGATGATACCTCTACAGAAGTAGATTGCCCAATCTTCCTTCTAAGGAATGTATGGTGGGTTTGAAAAGAAAGAAAAAAGAAAAGAACTCAAAAAAGGGAAGAGAAAAAAAAAACAAAGAACCAGGAACAGGAAAGAGGAAAAAAAGAAGAAAATAATAAAAAGGAAGGAGTAAGATAAAAAGAATAATTTAAAAACAAACGAACCAAAAACTGTGGGGGGTGGGGGTGGGAGCACAGCACCCAGGCTCTGTCAGGGCACAGACTGGTTGAAAAGGTGGATGGAGGCAGGTGATGGTCACATCTCTGTTTGCCAAGAGGGTGTTAGGTGTAAGAGTTAGCCTCCAGTGTGGTTACCTATGCTGTCCTTGGCAAGCAGAGCCCATTCCTAGGTCACTGTCCAGGTAAGAACCCCACTTGCATATATTCACAATGTCCATGCCTACTGCTTGCAAATATTGAAAATGGTGTCCTCAGGACAGCCATTGGCAATCGACAGGTCTGTTTGTCTCCTCATTGTTTTCCTTTCTGGTTGTCAGGCATTAATACATTCCTTACCCATGCAGTTTCCGGTCAGCAGAGCTGATTCTTAGGTTGCTACTGGGAAATATTTAAAATGGCTGTGCCCTCAGGATGGCCAGCACTCTGCTGCTCCATTTGTGTCCTTACTCACTGTTTCATTCATGATCTGCTAATTGGTATTTAATCCACGTCTTTATCCTTTCCTTCAAAGCTCAGGGTTCCAGGATG
>NW_006922383.1:572654-573365 GCF_000298275.1 Orycteropus afer afer | reverse complement strand
TCTTTTGTGTCTGTGTTAATTGGTTTCCCTTTTCTTTGTTGAATAGCGTCTGTGCAGTCCTTCTGCCTAGTCCGCCATCTTGCCGGAACCTCCAGTTTCAGTTGTTTTTTCATTGCTTTGTTGCAAAGGATCTGTGTAGCTTGTCTTTTTCTTCCACCATCTTGCCAGAATTTCTGTCATCCTCATAAGGAGGATTCTGGATGTGCTTTTTCCAAGACAGATGTGTTCGTTCTTCTGGTAGTCCATAGTATATTCAGTATTTTTTGCCAACACCATAATTCACAGGCATTAATACTTCATCAGTCTTCCTTATTCATTGGTTAGATTTCCCAAGCATATGAGGTGATTGAAAATACCATGGCTTCAGTCAGGCACATCTTACTCCTCAAAGTGAAATCTTTGCTTTTTAACACTTTTTTTAAATTGTGATTTGGTTGAAAATTTACAGAGCAAATTCACTTTCCATACAGCAGTTCACATACACTTTGTCTCATCACATTGGCCATAATTTACCACAATGCAACAGCTCCCCTCCTACTTCCTCCCAATAGTTACCTCTTCCCTGTATCCATCCCTTCATGGACTCCTGCCCCCTGAGCTGTCTCCCTGTGCATGAGCAGCCCTTCTTTCTCCCATGATTGTTCTCTCTAAGGAGTATATCTACCTCAGGTAAATGTTCAACACATATGCCTGTCTTTTGTTTGGCTGGAA
>NW_006922383.1:567054-572316 GCF_000298275.1 Orycteropus afer afer | reverse complement strand
CCACTTGCAAGCTTTTAATATCTCAGTTGCTACTTGCTGAAGTAGGATGTGGAGCAATGTTTTTGTGTAGTATGTTATGTTATGCCAATTGACCTTGATGTCCCCTGTGACCATGGTCCTGAGCTCACAGGTCCATCTGTTTGCCAGGAAGTGACTACAACCTTGTCCATTGTCAGCTATACTAACTACCTGGAGATTATTACAGAACATACAAATACACTTGTAGAAATGTTGTCTGCCAACCCTATACATGGTCATGGGCAAACTGCCCCCTGCATAGACATTCCTGATTGTTCAGCCTGTCCACCCATCTATCCACCTATAGATTAATGTTTGCCATCACTGACAAACAGTACTGTGTGTACAAAAGGGTTCATCTTTGTTGTCTGTACCTCCCATATACCTCTCTATATCTTCCTCTTCCTCAGTGCCACCATGTTGATCACTCATATTTGGGACATTGAGCAGGATACCATCTTGTCTCTGGTTCTCACAGCTAAGATGATATGCAAAGCAAAATCAGCAAAGGGAAAAGGCACATAGAGCAAAATCTGGAGGAAACTAAGTACAAGCTTCCAAGAGTTCTTTCTCAGTGGAGTTACACAGGAAGCACTTAATTCCTCCAGTAATGAGTTATGACACTCTCCAGAACTGAGGTGCTTAGGATTTTTACCAGGGGCTAACCATATAGGCACCTTCTACCTCCACATACCAAAATTCCAGACACTCAAAAGGAAAGCAGATGTTCAAGATAAATCATTTTGTTTTCAGTTTAGGCACAATGAGCCACTTTTAACAGTTAGGGAATGGTGAAAATCTTTCCAAAATCTAAGCTTCTAGATATGAGCCCAGGACCAATGTTGCAAACAGACCTTTTTAAGGAGAGCACTCTCAGGCCTGCTATGTTAACTGTTTTCTGTACATAAATTAAAGGTAAGTGGGATGAAATGACTTTTCCTAAGATATTTAGTGGTGAAGTCAAGATTCAAACCCTGGCCTTTGGATTCTAAGCCCATACTTTTTCCATTGAATAAGTGTAATTTCCCTCAGTCGAGAACAAATTATTTTACTGTACAGTTGAAATGGTAAAATTCAGTGCATAATCCCTTGAGATATGGAATATTGAAGCAATTTTCTTCATGTGCCTTATAATACTTTCTTTTTCTCTGACCTATAATCTTTCTAGGATAATATAAAAACTCTAGAACTGGAAGTCATAAGTCTGCAAAAGGAAAAGGAAGAACTGGTGCTTGAACTTCAGACAGCAAAGAAGGATGTCAACCAAGCCAAGTAAGAATAAAGTTAATAAATATGATTTCAAGTCTATTATGTTTGAGGAGGAACAGAGGCAATAGAAAAGAATAAGACTCATTTCCTGCCCCCAAGGAATTTAAACCTACTTTTGGAGAGGAGACAAAAACACCAAAAAAGTTAAATAATGAGATTTTAAATAATATATCAGGATGACAATAGAAGAAATGCTGTAACTGCAAATTTATTTGATTAATAGCCAAATAAATTTCCTAGGCAGCTCTGGTGGCATAGTGCCTAAGGTATTTGACTGCTAACCAGAAGGCTGGCAGTTCAAACCCAGTAGCCACTCCTCAGAAGGAAGACTGGACAATCTACTTCTGTAGAGGTACCACCTTGGAAACCCAAGGAGGGGTCGCTATGAGTTGGATCTGACCCTATGGCAGTGAGTTGTTTTTTTTTGTTGTTGTTGTTGTTTTAGACAACAATTGCTTTAAGAGTTCAGAGGCAGGAGGTGTCAGTTCAGGGAAGGCTTTGTAAAGTGTTAGCATTTAAGGTGGGATGTGAAAGATTATCAGCCCTACCAGACAGCACAGTTTCCTTATCCTTGTAGTGATAGAAAATTAAGGTGCCCTGGTGGTGCAGTGGTTAAAGTGCTTGACTGCTAATAAAAAGGTCAGCAATTCAAAGCCTCCAGCTGCTCCACAATAGAAAGATGTGGCAGTCAGTTTCCATAAAGATGTATAGCCTTGGAAACCCCATAGGGCAGTCCTACTCTGTCTTATAGGAAAACTGAATCAGAATTGACTGAATGGCAGTAGGTTTTTTTTGTTTTGTTTTGTGTTTAAGAAGGTAAACTACCTTGTGAATAGACTTACTATCCAGGGTAGTGACTGAGAAATAAATCTAGCCATTCCTTAGGCAGTTAAGAATAAAATTAAGACAGGCAACCAGAACTTCCTACTCTGCCTCAGACCTCTGTCTTCTTTTTACTCATGCCTCTATATTATCTCTGGTGAATCTAAAGCTCATTTCTTTAAAATTATATTACATGTTTAATTTCTATCAGACTTGTATAATAATAATCAGAATTATTCCTTACAGCTAAAGTGAAGTGAAATGCCTTCAAAGAACCAGCTTTTGACATAGTGTGGTGGTATGGGGTGTGTATTGAGGCAGTTGCATTGTTACATACGCAAAAAAAAACTTCTTTGTATTAAGCTTCCATTTTTGAGACAGGTTTGGTTATTTGGATGTTATCCATTATTTAAAAATAGCTATGTGACTGGTCACCTATTATATATATATATATCTCAAAGTTGTAAACCTGGGAGCTTAGTATTATATCCTTTGAAGTCAAGCTTTGCTGTTGGGAGCCTTCACTCCTGCAGCATCTGTGTTTAGGTTGAGTGAGCGTCGCCGCAAACGTCTCCAGGAGCTGGAGGGTCAAATAGCTGATCTGAAGAAGAAACTGAATGAACAATCCAAACTTCTGAAGCTGAAGGAATCCACAGAGCATACTGTCTCCAAACTGAACCAGGAGATACAGGTAATAAACTATCAACTTTGCATTTACCTCATTGGAAATTACAAATAAAGGCATTTCACTTATAATTATACTACAGAGGTGTTTTCAAGTGAGGAAGTAGCAGACAGGTACATCATTTCAAGTATGTGAGTTTCCACAAATGTCTGTTTTGCAGGGTATTGTGCTGATATGACAGAATCTAAATAACAAAACATTACTTTGACATTCATAGCTTAATGTTAGATTCTCTAAAACCAAAGGACAAAGACGCCTCAATATTTCGTGGTGATATCCTGACCACCTTTTACAATAATGTAGAATAATTTTTAAGATAAGAGCAAAGTGACAAATACCTAGAAAAAAAGTAATTTTTCAGTTATTGAATATTCAACTTCTGGCATTTGCAAAGTGGTGGTTACAGTCCACTTGTACTGAAACCCTTACAATACAATACTTGCTAGGTGGATTTGTCCTAGAGGCTCAGTACATATTTCCTAATAACCTGCACCTTGAAATTGCATTTATATATAATGAATTTGGGGCTAGATTTATTTTATATGTACATTTTTTTCCTTGATGTCTTCAGTGTTCATTTGTGTGCTTGTACTTGGAAATCGTGTGTAAGCCAAGCATAGCAAGAGGTGGTTGTTGTTGTTAGGTGCTGTCAAGTCGTCTCTGACTCATAGCTACCCTATGTACAACAGAATGAAACACTGCCCAGTCCTGTGCCAACCCCATGATCCTTGCTATGACTGAGCCCATCATTGTAGCCACTGTGTCAATTCATCTTGTTGAGCAACAGGTAAAAACCAAAAACAAAACTCACTGCCATTGAGTCGATTCCAACTCATAGTGACCCCTCCTTGAGTTTCCAAGGCTGTATCTCTATGGAAGTAGAATGCCCAGTCTTCCTTCTGAGGAGTGGCTGGTGGGTTTGAACCACTAGCCTTCTGGTTAGCAGTCAAATGCCCTAGGCACTATGCCACCAGAACAAGGGGTAGTTCATGCCTAATCATAAAATCTATAGGTGCCCTTCTTACTTAGTTCTGGGTTTTCTTTCTCCTTAATGGTAAGTCTATTCAGCTTAAAATAAAGTACAAATAACTAATATGTGTACTATTTTTTGTTTTATAGGTGATGAAAAACCAACGGGTACAGTTAATGCGTCAGATGAAAGAAGATGCTGAGAAGTTTAGACAGTGGAAGCAACAAAAAGACAAAGAAGTAATCCAGTTAAAAGAACGTGTAAGTATTGAAAACTCCTCAAAGGCCTAAGTAATAAATCCTTCTGTGGGCTGACTAACAGCATTAAACCTTCTCTTCAAACAACTGTTCTTCAGAAGGTATGTTGTTGTTGTTGTTGTTATGTGCCGTCGAGTCGGCCCCGACTCATAGCGACCCCTCCTTGGGTTTCCGAGGCAGTATCACTACGGAAGTAGGATTGCCCAACCTTCCTTCCGAGGAGTGGCTGGTGTCAGAAGGTATAGCATATTCATTAGTTTAACAGCTATAAACTAGGTACCATGGGAAATAGAAAATGTGTAGTATATGAGCTCTGCTTTTGAAGGATATTTTGTCTAAAGAAGAAAGTAAGACATATGCACAGATTTCCCCAATATAAGGATTAAAAAGTTCTGGGTTCCAAGAATGGTATAAAATACCTAAGTAATTAAGAGAAAGCAAAGCACACTTCCAGTTGGAATGAAAACATGATAGCTGAACAGGCCCTGAATAATAGATGGGATTTTGATAGAGATGAATACAGGCATTCCAGATAGAAGGAACACTAGGACCAAAGACACAGAGAACACAACTTTCTAGCATATTCAAGGAATGGCAAATTGTCTTAAGTAGAATAAAAGATAGTAGAAGATTCAGTTCAAAAGGCAAGTTGAAGATGAATTGTTAAAGGTCCAAGAAGTTTGAACTTTATTTTGTTACCAGTATAAAATTTTAAAGGGTTTTGAGAAATGAAGCGATACTAACAAAATACTCTTTTAGGAAGATATATCTGGGAACAATGTGTAAAACAAATTGAAATTCGGAGAAACTGGAGGCCAGAAGATATTATGTAATACAGAAAGATAGTAAGGTGATAACAGTATTCCTAGGAAGCACACTGGGGAAAAAAAAAAAAACCATTGGTTTGAGAAAGTGTTAGAAGAGTCAGCCAGCCATAGTCACAGGGAACATCAAGCTCAATTGGCATAACATACTACACAAAATAATGTTTCACCTCCTACTTTGGCAAGTAGTGACTGGGATCTTAAAAGCTTGTAAGTGGCCATCTAGATGCAACAACAGGTCTCTTCTCATCCAGAGCAAAGAAGAATGAAGAAAACATAAGTTTCGTGGAAACAATTAGTCCAAGCGAGTGGTACACCATGCGATCCTCAGACTATACAACTATGAGACCCAAAGTACTAGATGGTGCCCGGCTACCACTGTCAATCACTTGGAGGGGGATCTATGTAGGAGATCCT
>NW_006922383.1:564062-566803 GCF_000298275.1 Orycteropus afer afer | reverse complement strand
GAGGAAGTGGGAGGGGAACTTTTGCATTGTGGTAAATTGTAGTCAATGTCATGAGACAAAGTGTGTGTGAACTGCTATATGGAAAGTGAATTTGCTCTGTAAACTTTCACCCAAATCACAATTTAAAAAAGAGAGAGCGAGCCAGAATGTGATACGTTGGGGCAAGAAGACAGGAGAGGAAAAGAACTTTTCTAGATGATGATGAAGAGCTTCTTGGACCCTCTCCCCAGCAAAAAAAAAAAAAAAAAAGGAGCCCTGGTGGTACAGTGATTGAGCACTCTTCTGTTAACTGAAAGGGCAGTGGTTTGAACCCACTAGCCACTCAGTAGGAGAAAGATGTATCAATCTGCTTCTTTAAAAATATTTAGAGCCTTAAAAACCCTATGGGGCTATTTTACTCTGTCCTATAGGGTCTCTAGAAGTCAGAATTGACTTGATAGCAATGGGTTTTGTTTCTGGTTCTTCCCAGTGAAAAAACCACAAATCATTAAATTTATAAAAATAACTATTCAAAGTGTCTGTGCAAAAAAATAGTCTCTGGAAACAGGAAACAGCAAATGTTGGTGAAGTTGTGGAGAAACTCATCAGTTGCTGGTGGGAATATAAATGGTGCAGCAACTGGAAAACTGTTTGGTGATTTCTCAAAAGCTGAACATAGAATTACCATATAATGCAGCAATCCTAGTCCTAGGTATATACCCAGAAGAAGTGAAGGCAGGATTGCTAATCAAAACTTGTACACCAAAGTTCATTTTAGCACTTTTCACAATAACCAAAAGGTGGAAACAACTGAAGTCTGTTGTTGTTGTTGTTGTTTGCTATCAAGTCGGCCCCGACTCATAGCGACCCCTCCTTGGGTTTCCGAGGCAGTATCACTACAGAAGTAGGAATGCCCAACCTTCCTTCCGAGGAGTGGCTGGTGGGTTTGAACCGCCAGCCTTCTGGTTAGCAGTCAAGTGCCTTAGCCAGTCTATCAACAGATAAATGGATAAGCAAAATATGGTATATAAATATACAATTGAATATTATGCAGCCAAAAAGAGAAATGAAGTTCTGGTGCATGCCACAACATGAATGAACCTTGAAAACATGCTGAATGAAATCAGCTAGTCATGAAAGGACAAATACTGTATGATCTCACTTATATGGAATAAGCACATATATAAGAACTAAAAATTATTGATGATTACCAAGGGTAGGAGAGAGGGAGAAAGGAGTTTTTGTTTAGGGGGCACTGAGTTTGTGTTAACGGTAGTAGAAAATTATAGAAAAAGATAGCCATAATGGTGGCACAACATAAAAAAAATATAATCAATGTCATTGAATTGTAATGTGGAATTGGTTGTGTTGGCAGATGTTTTGATGTTTATGTTTTCACCAAAATTAAAAAAAAAAGTAAAAGACATCTTGAAATTGTCCTAAGGGCATATAGTAAATGGAAGAAACATTTACTCAAGAAAACCTACTAAATCTTGGTGGGAATAGCAAGAGTCTATGGCGTTTGAGCCACATCCTCCTCCCACCCCTCACTCCCTACCAACTCAGTATGATCTCTGAGTGGGTGAAGCCAAGATCATTCCCTCACCCCCTAGTACTTGGTCTATTTCTACAGTTTCTTCCAAGTAGGGACAGACTACCAGGATGTTTCATCCCCTATAGCTCCATGTTGCTGAAGCTCTATTTCTGGCAAGAGCAGCCAAGCAGTCTAGGGATCTCTTCTTTCATCCAGCCTCCAGAAGTAGGATAGAAGCTCCACCCCTGGAAGAAGGTCAGGAATAGTAGAGCCCTAATGGCTCAATCCTAATCACAGTGTGGAGGTTCCATGTCAAAAGAGACAAACCAAGAAGAGCAGAATATACTGCTTCTGCCCAACACCATCCTCATAGAACAACTGACACTCTGGGCAAAGCTGGCTTCTGTCCTCACCCCCAGGTACTGAGAAGTGGTGCAGAGGTTATGCCCAGGGGAAGAGGCAGGCCATAGGAACATAGTTCTCCTTAAGGGCACTGACTTTATTTGCAACAGAGCTTAGGAAAGTTCAAGGCAAAAGGTACTATCAAAAACAATGGAAATTTTGATAGTGAACACTGAAGAGTAGACTGGGAGCTCTGGTAGCATAGTGCGTAAGGCACTTGACTGCTAACCAGAAGGCTGGCAGTTCAAACCCACCAGCTACTCCTCGGAAGGAAGGTTGGGCAATCTACTTCAGTAGTGATACAGCCTCGGAAATCCAAGGAGGGGTCGCTATAAGTCGGGGCCAACTCGATGGCACATAACAACAACAACAAGAGTAGACTACTAGCTCCATGAATGGTGTAGGTAAAACAGAGCAGAAAAAATATTCAGATATAATGGCTAAAATGCTCCAAAATTGTATTGAAAATTTTAATCTATACATCCACGAAGCTCAGTGAACTCCAACTAGGGTAAATACAAAGATATCTTCATTCAGATGTATCACAATCAAAGTATTCAAAGAAAAAGATAAAAACTTGAAAGCAGCAAGAGAACACTTATCACATACAAGGCAACCTCAGTAAGACTACCAGCTGAATTCTCATCAGAAACAAAGGAAGTCAGAAAGCAGTAGAGCAACATCTTCAAAATGCTGAAAGTAAAAACCTGTCAACCAAGAATCTTGTATATAAACCAAAAAAACCAAACCTACTGCCATTGAGTCAATTGGGACTCTAGCAATTCCCACTGGGTTTCCAAGGCAGTAAATCTTTATGGAAGTAGAT
>NW_006922383.1:561997-563962 GCF_000298275.1 Orycteropus afer afer | reverse complement strand
CTTCTGGTTAGCAATCAAGTGCCTTAATCACTGTGCCACCAGAGCTCCTCAATCTTGTATATAGCACAACTATTTTTCAAAAATGAAGGCAAAAATAGATATTCTGAGATAAACAAAAGCTGAGAGAACTGGTTACTAGCAGACTTGCCTGGCAAGAAATACTAAAGGAGCTTCTTCAACCAGAAAACAAGCTGTACCAGACAATAATTTGAATTTACAAAAACAAAACAAAACAAAAACTCAAAGCATGCCAGTAAAGGTAATTGTGTAGGTAATTGTATAAGAGAGTTATGATCATATATTTCTTCTCTTAACTGATTAGAAAGCAATTGTATAAACTTTACACACACACACATACACACACACACAATATTGATGGTCCTATAACAAATAAAACTGTAATGTATTTGACAATAATAGCAAAGAGGAGACAGGTGGGAGCAAAGCTGTGTTTGAGTAAGGAAATGATATTAGATAGTAATGTGAATCCATAGGAAGAAATGAAGAGAACCAGACATAGTAAATAAGAAGGTTAATATAGCAAACTCTGTAAGTATATACTTGCTCTCTTTTCTCAGCTTATTTAAAAGACAAATTATATAAAATAATGATAACAGTATACTTTTGAGTGGCATACATAACAATAATATAACATAAAGGGGAAGAGTGAATAGAGCTATATAAGAGTAACATTTCTATATCTTGCTGGAATTAAGTTAGTATGAGTCTGAAACCAATTCTGATGAGATTTACTGTAAGTGCTAGAGTAATCACTAAGAAAGTCATTAAAAAAATATAGTGAGATAATCATTAAGGGAATTAATATGTTACATTGGAAAATATTCACTTAATGCAAAAGAAAGCAATAAGGGAAGAATAGAAATAAGAAACATAAGACAAAACAAAAGGTAAACTTGAAAACATAAATCAGATCATATCAGTAATAACATTAAATGTGACTAAATTAATTTGATCAAAAGGCAGAGATTGTCATACTGGATTCAAAGGTTCATATAAGTTGTAATAAAAACAATCTACCATGTAAACATCAGCGATAGAAGAGCTGAAGTGGCTATACTAATACCGGAAAAAATAGACTTTAAAACACAAAATGTTACTAGAGACAAACAGAGACATCTTATAATTATAAAATGGCCAATCTATCAGGAAGCTATAACAATTATAAACATATATGCATTTAACAACAGAGCCCCAAAACACATGAAGCAAAAATGCACAAAATGAAGAGAGACAGACAAATCAACAATAATAGTTGGAACCAAAAACCTTGAGGGAATGAATCACTGGGTCTGGGGGCTCAGGACCATGGTCTTGGAGGACATGAAATCATTTGACACTACATAGTCCATATGTGTTTAGTTGAAGCATATGGTATTCCATGGTGTTTCTTGTTCTCCTTTGTCTTTAATATCCCGGCAGAAAGAGTATATTCTATAATAATCTGGTTCTGTTAAGGAATGAATACTCTCTCCTTTAGCTGTATTTCCCTTGATTTTATAGGTGGTTGGCTATACGGTAGGCTTTCTTATTTTTGCCAATCTCCTGTATTTTATGGTGGACGGACTGGTGCGTTTGAGCAGGAAAGAGTACTAATCTGTTTATCAGGGAACCTGAGTCCCAGCTCTATCAATAACTATGTGTAGGGGACTGTTCATTTGGTGATCTTTAAGGTTCCTTCCAGGTTTCACATGCTATGATATTATTTCTAAAAATTGACTCATGACTGAGGCTTCAAGAATTTGGCCACATCTTTAGACCTGAAACCAAACATAGCTCCTGAAGTCTTCTTAAAACCAAATAATGGTTTAGCTTAACTATTAAAAATGGTCTGCCTTTGTGAATGATCAGAATTCCCAGGTGTATAGTAGAGCTGACAAGGGGCAAGGCTGTGGTCACTGCTTGGTCACAGCCAGCCTCCCATAGCGACCGAGTAGTTGAACCTGC
>NW_006922383.1:554274-561303 GCF_000298275.1 Orycteropus afer afer | reverse complement strand
CTCCGTAAATCTTCCCCCAAATCAAAATTAAAAAAAAAAAAAATGGTCTGCCTTGATCATTATGCTATTTTAAGAACTATATATATGGGATCAAATTGACAGCAGCAACTCGAGAGATTAGATAGGAATCTTAGGGGACAGTGAGTTTAAGTTAATGAGGGAAGAACAACTCAAAAGGAGGGGGAGAATGGTTGCACAACTTGAAGAATGTAGCCAGTGTCACTAAATTGTACATGTAGAAACTGTTGAATTGAGTGTATGTCTTGCTGTGTACATTCTGAACAACAACAATATTTTTTTTAAAAACAAAGCTATCACAAAGGAAATGTACAAAAACAATAATAATAATTTGGCCACTGAGCAGTCAAAAGCGAAAACTGCCTCCCTTCTACACACACATGTGGTTTCTAGAACTACTAGTTTTAGCTCTGATAGGAGAAGATGAAGGTAGCTCATTTTGGCCTTATATCTTGTCTTAGTTTGTAGGGCTGTTATAACAAAAATACCACAAAGTAGGTGGCTCTAAAGAGCAAAAATTTACTTTCTCACAATGCTGAGACTAAAATTCCAAACTAGACCTTCAGCTATGTCAATACCTTTTGGTGGCTCTGAGAGAGGAACTGTTCCATCTCCTAGTTTCTGGTGGCTAACATCATTCCTTGGCATTATGGATGCATCTGCCTCTCTTATCACATGGTATCTGTCTGTCAACTGTTTGCAACTCTTCCTGTCTGTTCTCCCCTTTTATAAGAAACCACTCAGAAGGGATTAGGACATGGACCCACCCTATTCCCCTATGACTTAACTGATAATATCTTCAAAGAAAGACCTTATTTCTCTAAGCAAAGTCATAAACATAAGTACAGCGATGAAGACTTCTTATCTTTTGAAGGGACACAATGCAATCCATAGATACATCAAGGATATCTTAAAATAGTCTACTTATTCTGCTGAAATGAATTCCTTTAAGTGGTCTTTTGCCTTGGTTCTTGAAAAGCAGCTTGAGAGATTTTTTCACCTAAGCCCTTCGCCCTACTTTTCTACCCAAAAGGTTTGTTACTTTTGTCCAAATTGATGGACATTTCCTGGGTAAGCTGTAAATAACTTGAGGTTTTGTACTTTTTTTTTTGGCCCTGGGCTGCAGCCTACCTACCCAGTGATGGGTATATACCTTGCAGGGATTGTTCAGCTATAGTATGCAAATGAAGTGTCTATGGTCAGCCGAGAGGGAATTGGTCAGTTCGTGGTCCAGAAGGAGGGCCATGCCTTGAAATTGACAAAGAATGTTTGTTTGTGTGCGTATGTGTACACGTAACCCCACAGAGGTTTTTGAAACAGAAGGAAGCAGAAAGAGAAGCAGAGGAAGAAAGAATAGAAAGAGAGAGGAGGCAAAGAACTTACTAAAAGTGATGTAACATGGGTGCTGTAACACTGAAGACAGCAAGAGGCCCAGAGGGGCTTTATGGCAGATTTTGTGGTGACAGATGGCAGAACCAAGAGTATCCTGTCCTCAGGAGACCTACTTGGTGGAGACCTACTTGGTGGAGAGGACACCTACTTGGTGGAGAGGAGCTGAGAGACCTGTCCTGCACTGAAGAAGGGAGACTTTGTGTACATTTTTCCTCATCCTGATCCTAAGTTGTAGTCTGTTGATCCTGATCCTCAGTTGTACTCAGTTACTTCCTTAATAAACTGCTTAACTCTAAGTATGGTCTGTGAGCACTGTGTGGTCATTGCAACAGATTATTGAACCCAGCAGATTAGTAAAGAATGCCATGGGAGGGATAGGTTGTGTCAGAATTGAAGGTGTTTAAGAGTGGAGGTATGTTTAATTTCTGCCTTCTAGGAATTGGCTTTGTGCTGATTCTTATATTTGAAGTTATTCATACAGTTACATTATAAAGTTTCATTTTTAGATGGCTGTATAGCAATTAAAATGTGACTTTTTTCTTCTTAGGACCGTAAGAGGCAATATGAACTGCTTAAACTTGAAAGAAACTTCCAGAAACAGTCCAATGTGCTCAGACGTAAAACTGAGGAGGTAAGAAAACCCAATCTGCTGGTTTAGCTGCTAGCAAAGTACCAGTTACCAGTTGCCATGAGGTCAATTCCAACTCATAGCGACCCCATGTGTGTCAGAGTAGAACTGTGTGCCATAGAATTTTCAATGGCTGTGGCCTTTCAGAAGTAGATCACTGGATATTTCTTCTGAGGTGCCTCTGGGCGGGTTCAAGTGACTGAACAGTTTCAGTTAGTAGCTGAGTATCTCTGCTGGCAAAGTAGTATCCCTTAAATGAGTAAGTGTCCCAAGAAACCAGGGATACTTACCTTGACCAACAATTCCTAAGTTTTTGATACCTGTTTATAGATCATAAACTATGAGTAGATACAATCCTAATGAGAATGGTGCTGTACAAATAAAAATACTTTAAAATTGGGCTTGATTCTTTCCAAAAAACACAAAATATATGGGTGGTGGTTGGAGAACATGATTAATATAATTGGTATAAATAAATCATATACCTGAAAAATATTGTGTTATATATATTTTTTACAACAATTTTAAAAGAAACAGAATAATATATGACATTTTCAGTCTAAAGAACTTCCTTGGAATGTATACCTCCTCCAGGCTCAAAAGTACTAATTGTTCACCAATATTATGTAAATGGAGACTTATAAATCTGGTTCATACAGGAACTCAAACACATGGAATTTTTGCAGTTAATAATATTATGGAAATTAGAATATTCACCTTTTTACTTTTCAATTTAACATTACTATGTACTACTATTATTTAGGCAGCTGCTGCCAACAAGCGTCTCAAGAATGCTCTTCAAAAACAACAGGAAGTCACAGATAAGCGGAAAGAGTATCAGAGCCGTGGAATGGAAAGCACTGCAACTCGAGTGAAGGTATGGATACCTTTAACTGCTATTTCTCTTCTGTATATTGGGGATAGGAAAAATATGGGAATTAGCTTTCTTTTGGTTTAGAAGTAAACATTGAAAGATCTGAAGTCCTGTCTTTCTATAAATAACTTTATTGAGTTATAACTGATATACAATAAATCGAACATATTTAAAATGTTCAGTTTCATGAGTTTTAACACATATATACATACACTCATGAATACATTACCACAGTCCAGATAATGACAATGTCCATCACTTTAAGTTATTTTGTACCCCTTTATAATTCTCTCACCTCCCAATCCTGTCCCCCTACCTCTCATCTCCAGACAGTCTGCTTTCTATCATTATGCTTTTGTTTTCATTTCTTAGAATTTTATAAAAATTGAATCATACCATATATTTTTTTTCTGGTTCCTTTCACTCAGCACAATTATTTTGAGATTCCTCCAGTGCCTAAGGCATTTGTGATTTTATTTCTCTTGGGTAGAGATACTAAAGAGTAGAATGGCTAGTTCCTATGGTAGGTGTATATTTTAACTTTTTAGGATGCTGCCAAAGTGTTTTCCAGAGTGGTCATACCTTTTTACATCCTTAACATTGTATGAGGGTTCTAGTTGGTACAGATTCTTGCCAATACTCAGTATGGTCAGTCTTTTAAAGTTTAGCTATTATTCTATGGGTGGGTAGCAGTATCACATTGTGGTTTTCATTTCCCTCGTGATTAATGATATTGAGCATCTTTTCATGTGCATAATTGCCATATGTATATTTTCTTTAGTGAAGTATCTGTTAAAATCTTTTCCCCATTTTTAATTGAATTTATTTACCTTATTAAGTTAGAATTCTTTATATATTTCAGATATATGCATGAAAATAAAGATGTGATTTACAAATATTTTCTTCTCAACTGTGGCTTCCCTTTCATTTTATAACAGTGCCTTTTGAAGAACAAAGCTTTTAAATTTTGGTGCCATCCAATTTATGATTTATTGATTTTTTTCCTTTTATACTTCATGGCTTTTGTGTTCTATTTAAAAAATCTTTGCCAAACTCAAGGTCACTAAGATTGCCTTCTAAGTTTTCTCCTAGCAGTTAAATAGTTTTAAGTTTCAGATTTGGGCCTGCGATTTATTTTATCTTGTGATTTATTTTATCTTGACAACTTGTAAAAATCAGTTGTTCATAAATGTACAGATCTATTTCTGGATTCCATTTCATTGATCTACATTTCTGTCTTTATACCAATTCCAGTGTGTCTTGATTACAATAGCTTGCAATCAGATAGTAAGTAAGTCTTCCAAAGTTTTTCTTTTTCAAAACTACTTTAGGAAAACTAGGTCCTTTATGTTTCCATCTAAATTTTAGAATCAGCTTGTCAATTCCTACACAAAAGCCTGCTGAGATTTTGATTGGGATTATATAGAATCTATAGATAAATTTGAGGAGAATTAACATCTTACCAATATTGCATCTTTTAATCCATGAACATCTTTCTATATATTTAGGTCTTTTGTTTATTTCGTAAAGATTTTGTACATCTTTTGTCGAATATATCCCTAAATATTTCTCGTTTCAAATGGTAATTTTAAAATCTCAATTTCTAGTAGTTTGTTGCTAGTATATAGAAATACAACTGATTTCTATATGTTGCTGTAATATCCTGCAACCTTGATTAACAGAATTATTGGTTCTTATAGCTTTTTTGTTGAGAGTCCTTAGGATTTTGTGTCTTTGGGTGGTGCAAATGGTTACCACATTTGGCTGCTAACCAAAAGGTTGGAGATTTGAATCCACCTAGAGGCACCTTGGAAGAAAGTCTTGGCAATCTACTTATGAAACCTCACCAACTGAAATTCTATGGAGCATACAGGGGGTCACCATAAGTCAGAAAATTTTTTAAATGCATTTTATTGAAATATAATTTATGTACAGTGAAATACACAAAACTAAAGTGACATGGCTCAATGCATTTTTTTTTTTGCAGTGTTCCCTCCCCTCTTCTCCCACCCTGGCAACCAATAAAGAAAGTTTCCCTCTACTATAAACCTGGGAATTCAGATGATACACAAAAACTTATAGGAGCATTGTCTGCCAACCCTATACATGTTCTTGAGTACACTCCCTGCTTCATAGACATGCCTACTAGTTCAGACTGTCCACCCATCTATCCACCCGTATACCCATGTTTTCCTTCACAGACAATGCAGTACTGTATATGCAAAAGGATTCATCTTTGTTGTCTATACCTCCCATGTACTTCTCTATGTCTTTCTCTTCCTCAATGCCACCATATTGATCACTCACATTTGGTACATTGCCCTTCTCTTCAGCCAAATCAATACTTTATCTATCTAACAGCGTTCCCTACCCTACCCTCCCACCCCTGGTAACCAGCAAAGAAAATTTCCTTCTATAGATAAACCTTTCCTTAACTTTTACAATAATGGACTAATACAGTATTTGTCCTTTTATGATTGACCTATTTTACTCAGCATAATGTCCTCCAAGTTCTTCCACATTATGTGGTGTTTTCCAGATTCCACATTATTCTTTAGCGATGCATAGTATTCCATTGTGTGCATGTACCATTGTTTGGTTATCCATTCCTCAGTTGATGGACACCTAGGTTGTTTCCATCTTTTGGCTATTGTAAAGAGTGCTGCGATGAACATGGGTGTGCATATGTCTGTTCTTGTCATGGCTCTCATTTCTTTAGGATATATACCTAGTAAAGGATGGCTGAGTCAAATGGTATTTCTAATTCCAACTCTTGAAGGAATCACCTACTGCTTTTACAATTGTTGTACCATTTTACAGTCCCACCAGCAGTATATGAGAGTCCCAATCTCCACACATCCTTGCCAACATTTGTTATTTTCTGTCTTGTTGAACTTTGCTACTAGTGCTGGAGCAAGATGGTATCTCATGGTTGTTTTGATTTGCATCTCTCTTATTGCTAATGATCGTGAGCATTTCTTCATATGTTTGTTGGATGCTTGAATATCCTCCTTGGTGAAGTGTCTATTCATGTGTTCTGCCCGTTTTTTTAATTAGATTGTATGTCTTTTTGTTATTGAGGTGTTGGAGTTTTCTTTAAATTCTAGAGATAAGTCCCTTGTCACATATGTCATTACCAAATATTTTTTCCCAATCTGTAAGTTCTCCTTTGACTCTTTTGGAGAAGTCTTTGGAAGCACATAAACATTTAATTTTTAGAAGGTCCCAATCATCTGGCTTCTCTTCTGCTGTTGGGACATTTTGAATTATGCTTGAGAGTCTATTTATGCCATATATTGTTGTTGTTGTTGTTATGTGCCGTCGAGTCGGCCCTGACTCATAGCGACCCCTCTTTGGGTTTCCGAGGCAGTATCACTACGGAAGTAGGATTGCCCAACCTTCCTTCCAAGGAGTGGCTGGTGGGTTTGAACCACCAGCCTTAGGGCCCTTAAATTTGACTCTAAATTTTCCTTGAGGAACTGTAGTTTTAGGTTTCACATTTAAGTCTTTGATCCATCTGGAGTTCGTTTTTGTGTATGGTGTGAAGTACAGATCTTGTTTCATTTTTCTGCAAACAGATCTCCAGTTTTGCCAGCACCATTTGTTAAACAAACATTCTCTTCCCCATTTAATGGGTTTTGGCCCTTTGTCAAAGATCAGCTGACTATAGGTCGATGGATCTATTTCTGGGTTTTCAATTCTATTTCACTGGTCTATGTATCTGTCATTAAACCAATACCAGGCAGTTTTGACTACTGTGGCTGTATAGTAGGTTTTGGGATCCAGCAGTGTGAGACCTCCTACTTTTTCTTCTTCAGTAGTCCTTTGCTTATCCGAGGTCTCTTTCCTTTCCATATATAGTTATTGATTGGTTTTTCCATATCTCTAAAGACTGTTGATGGGACCTGGATTGGGATTGCATTGAATCTGTAGATTGCTTTGGGTTGTTGTTGTTGTTAAGTGCCATCGAGTCGTTTCCAACTCATAGCGACCCCATGCACAGCAGAACGAAACACTGCCCAATCCCGCGCCAGCCCCACAATCCCTGCTATACTTGAGCCCATCATCGCAGCCACCATGTCAATCCATCTCGTTGAAGGCCTCCCCCTCTTTCATC
>NW_006922383.1:538366-539758 GCF_000298275.1 Orycteropus afer afer | reverse complement strand
GGGAGGGAAGGACACAAGGAAGATGTAACTATGGGGAGGAAGTGGGAAGAGAAGGGAGCTGTTGCATTGTGGGAAATTGCAGTCAATGTCTTGAGACAAAGTGTATGTGAACTGCTGTATGGAAAATGCAGGTGTTCTGTAAACTTTCACCCAAATCACAATAAAAATATTTAAAAAAAACTATTGGAAAAATGAAAAGAAATCTACATAAGTTGAAAAACATTCCATGGTCATGGATTGAAAGACTTAACATTGTAAAAATCTCAAAAGCAATCTTTAGATCTAACACAATACTGATCCAAATCCCAGCCACACTCTTCAGTGAAATGGAAAACTAATCCTCAATTTCACTTGGAAAGGAAAGAGGCCCTGAATAGCTTAAGCAATATTAAAAAAGAAAATCAAAGTATAAGGTCTCACACTTTCCCATCTCAAAACTTCCTATGTTGGTGTTAAGTCACGTGGAGCCAGTTCCGGCTCATGGCAACCCGTTGTACAATATTGCCCAGTCCTGCACCATTCGCACAATCTTTGCTATATTTGAGCCCATTCTTGCAACCACTGTTCAGAGTTTTCCTCTGTTTCACTGACCCTCTGCTTTGGTAAAGTGTGAGGTCTGTCTTTTCTTTTATAATTTTTATTGTGATTTGGGTAAAAGTTTACAGAGCAAATTCATCTTTCATACAGCATGTCACATACACTTTGTCTCATGACATTGACTACAATTTCCCACAATGCAACAGCTTCCCTCCCGCTTCCTTCCCATAGTTACCTGTTCCCTGTGCCCTTCCTTCCCATGAACTCCTCCCCCCAGACCTGTATCCCTGTGTATACACAGCCCTTCTATTCTCCCATGATTGATCTCTCCAAGGAGTGTATCTACCTATTGTAAATGTTCAGCTTATATGTCTGTCTTTTGTTTGACTGGAAGCCACAGGAGTGGTTTCAATTCCAGACCTCAAGGGCAACTAGGCACCATAATCTCGGTGGTTCCACCTGGCTCTATCAGACCAGCAAACCTGGTCCTTTTTTTTTATGATTTTGAGTTTTGTTCCACATTCTTCTCCCACTCTATCCAGGATCTCCTACAGAGATCCCCCTCCAAGTGATTGACAGTGGTAGCCAAGCACCATCTAGTTTTGCTGGTATCATAGTCGTATAGGCTGAAGATTGCATGGTGTTCCAGTCACTTGGATTAATTGTTTCCATGTATCTTTGGTTTGCTTCATTCTTCTTTGCTCTGGATGAGGAGAGACCTATCATTGCATCTAGATGACCATTTTCAAGCTTTTAAGATTCCAGTTGCTACTCACCGAAGTAGGATGTGGAACAATGTTTTTGTGTAGTATGTTATGCCAGTTGAGCTTGATGTCCCCTGTGACTGTGGTCCCA
>NW_006922383.1:533076-537698 GCF_000298275.1 Orycteropus afer afer | reverse complement strand
TGCTGGGTTCAGTAATTCACTACAATTGGCACACCCAACGCACAGATTATGGGGTTTATTAGGGAAGAAACAGGTTACACCTCAAGTTCAGAAACACACTCTGTCTCTCTCAGCCCGCTCTCAGCCGACAGTCTCTCTCAGCAGTGCATGTCTCTTGTGTCTCTCTCTCAACAACATTTGTCTCTCTTGTCTCTTAGGGGTGTGTTTCTCTCAGCAGCATGTCTTTCTCAGCCAGCAGTCAGAGAGACTCCTGCCTCTGGGAGGGCTCCGTTTTGAGCCTGACAGAATAGCCAAACTAAGTAATCTGAACATCAGAATTCTATACACTTGAGAGAGAGCAAACTTCCCAGAAAAGTCCTTGGTGCTACACTCAACAAAAACACCCCAGGTGGATAACTTCAACAATCAGGAGCTAATCATTTGCACATGGCAAATTCTACCATGGAGTTTACAAAGATTTATGGCTAGAAAGCCATACCAGGTAATTTACTACACTGCAAACGTTGTCTGCCAACCCTGTACATGGTCTTGGGCACACTCCCCCCTGCATGGACATACCTAATAGTTCAGCCCGTCGACAAATCTGTCTGCCTATATCATCGTTTGTGTTCACTGACAACACAGTACTGTATGTGCGAAAGGGTTAATCTTTGCTGTCTGTACCTCCCACACACCTCTCCATGTCTTCCTGTTCCTCAGTGACACTGTGTTGATTACTTACATTTGGTATATTGCCCTTTCTTTGCTAACCAGAATGCTGGCGGTTCAAACCCACCAGCCACTCCTTGGAAGGAAGGTTGGGCATCCTACTTCCGCAGTGATACCACCTCGGAAACCCAAGGAAGGATCACTACGGGTCGAATCAACTTGACAGAAATGAGTTTGGTTTGGTTTTTCACCCAAATCAATACTTGTCTTTACCTGTCTAACAGTGTTCCCTCCTCTCCCACCCCTGGTAACCAACAAAGAAAATTTCCTTCCATATGTAAATCTTTCCTTGACTTTTTACAATAACAAACTAATACAATATTTGTCATTCTGTGATTGACTTATTTCACTGAACATAATGTCCTCCAAGTTAATCCACATTAAGCGGTGTTTTGCAGATTCTACATTATTCTTTAGGGTTGCATAGTATTCCATTGTGTGTATGTACCATAGTTTGGTTATATACTCTTCTGTTGATGGGGCATTTAGGTTGTTTTCATCTCTTTGCTATTGTGAATTATGCTGCGATGAACATGGGTGTGCATATATCTGTTCTTGTTCTGGCTCTCACTTTGTAGTAATGGAATTGCTGCATCAAATGGTATTTCTAATTCCAACTTTTTAAGGAATCATCTTACTGCTTTCTGCCATGGTGGTTATCATTTGACAGTCCCACCAGCAGTGTATAAGAATCCCAGTCTCTCCACATCTTCGACAGCATTTGTTATTTTATGTCTTGTTGCACTTTGCTACTTGTGCTGGGGCAAGATGGTATCTCATTGTTGTTTTGATTTGCATGTCTCTAATGGCTAATGATAGTGAGCATTTCTTCATATGTTTGTTGGCCACCTGAATATCCAGCATGAGGTCTTTCTTCAAGGATTGGTCCCTCCTGATAATATGTCCAAAGTACATGAGATGAAGTCTCACCATCCTCACTTCCAAGGAGCATTCTGGCTGTACTTCTTCCAAGGGCAATTTGTTCACTCTTTTGGTAGTCCATGATATATTTAATATTCTTCACCAACACTATAATTCAAAGGCATCAATTCTTACTGTACTGGTAGAGACTAGCAAAACAAACCAAACTCACTGCCATCGAGTCAATTCATCTCATAGCAAACCACTCCTTGGGTTTCTGAGGCAGTATCTCTATGGAAGTAGATTGCCCAGTCTTCCTTCTGAGGAGTGGCTGGTGGGTTTGAACCACCAGCCTTATGGTTAGCAGTGAAATGCCTTAGGTATTACGCCACCAAAGCTCCTGATGGAATCTAGAGTAGCCTTTTAACTTAAAACTGAAACCACTCCCAGAGGCCACCTTTCAGCCAAACAGTAGATTGGATTATAGAGTAAACAATATCACCCATTAATAATGTGTTCCTTAAACAATTAACTATATGCGATCAAACAGTCAACATTTATCCAAAAGCAAAGATGAGAAGGCAAGGAGGTAAATAAATAAATAAATAGAAGGCACGGAGGAGAAGTGAAGCTAGATCAATGGAAATAGAACAAACAGGAAATAATGAGACTGCTGACACATTGTGAAAATTGTAACCAATGTCACAGAACAATTTGTACAAGAAATTGTTAAATAGGAACTTAATTCACTGTGCAGGAGCTCTGGTAGCATAGTGCCTAAGTCACTTGACTGCTAACCAGAAGGCTGGCGGTTCAAACCCATCAGCCACTTCTCGGAAGGAAGTTTGGGCAATCTACTTGCGTAGTGGTACTGCCTTGGCAACTCGCTATGAGTTGGGGCCGACTCGACGGCACATAACAACAACAATTCACTGTGCAAACCTTCACCTAGAAAACAATAAAATATTGTAAATAAATAAATATGAGGAAAAAATTAAATTTAAAAAATAGCCTGCGGAGCAGTTGTGCTTTACACATGAGGTCACCCTGAGTTGGAATCAACTTGATGGCAACTAACAACAGCAATAGCCCAATCTTTATTATTTCCTTTTTCTGTTAGATTTGGATTTACTTTGCTCTTTTTCTAGTTCCTCAAGGTTTATAGTTAGGTTGATTTGATATCTTCTTTTTTAATGTAAGCATTTACAGATATAAATTTCCATTTGAGCACTGCCTTCAACACATCCCATAACTCATATATGTTGTGCTTTGGTTTTCATTTGTCTCTAAGTATTTTCTAATTTCCCTTGTCATTTCTTCTTTGACCTAATGGTTGTTTAAGAACATGTCATTTAATTTCCACATTTTTGTGCATTTTCCAGTTTTCCTTCTGTTATTAATTTAACTTCATTTCATTGTGTTTAGAGTAGATACTTTGAACAATGTCACTCTTTTAAAATGTATTTCAAATTTGTGTGTGTGTGTGTGTGGCCTAACATATGGTCTGTTCTGGAGAAGGAACCATGTATACTAGAGAGGAAAGAAGATTCTGCTCTTGTTAGGTGTTTTGTTGTTGTTATTAGGAGCCATCAAGTCAGCCACCGACTCATGGTGACCCCATGCACAACAGAACGAAATACTACCTGTCCTTGCACCCCATGATTGGTTGTGGATCAGACTGTTGGATCCACAGGATTTTCATTGGCACATTTCCCATAGTAGATCAGCAGACCTTTCTTCCTAGTCCATCTTAGCCTGGAGCCTTCACTGACAGATGAGTGGTAGCTGTGCTTGAGGTACATTGGCCAGGAATAGAACCCAGCTCTTCCTCATGGAAGGCAAGGTATCTACCACTGAACCACCATTGACCACATTTTAGTGTTCTATATGTATATGCTCGATGTACTCGGTCTATAATTGATAAATGTTTTCATGGTATATTTTTTGATCCTTTTCATTTTCATCTATTTGTACCTTCATATTTAAAGTATATTTCTTATAGACAGCATATAGTTGAGTCTTGCTTTTTATCCAGTGTGACAATTTATGCATTATATTTGGATGTTTATAGACTGTTTCCATTTAATGTCAATATTGATGTGAGTAACTTTGAGCTTCTCATCTTGCTATTTATTTTCAGTTTGTCCCATCTGTTCTTCATTCTTTTTGCTCATTTTACACCATCCTTTGGATCAATTGGGAGGAGGGTGGTGCTGTGATAACAACATTGGTCTGTAACCAAAAGTTCGGTGATTCGAGATTGAGGAGGCAGTTGCTTCTGTACAGATTTACAGCTTTGTAAATCCTTGGAGCAGTTCTGCTGTGTCCTATAGGGTTGCTGTAAGTGGGAATTGACTCAGTGGTAGTGGCTTTGGTTTGGTTTGGATCAGCTGAATATTTTTATGATTCTATATTACCTCCTTTGTTGGCTTATTCGCTATAATAACTCTGTTATGATATTTCAGTGATTTTTGTGTACTTCTGTCAATTACTAAGATGGGCTATTGAAATCTCCTACTATATTTGTAAAAAATATTTCTCCTTGCAGTTCTATAAGTTTTTTTTTTTTCATCTTAAAATATAATTTAAGTTTTATAGAACTTTCTTTTATGGATGATTGAGAGCCAAAATGGCATAACTAAAATTGCTGAAATTTGTGTGGTTCTTTTGATGTTTCACAAGTAAGAAAAACAAATTATTTTATACTTTTAATTAATCAAATTTATATTGTATACAAGCTATTTATCCTCTCTACATATGTCATCTTCTTTCCTTCTAAATAATTTCAAAATCTCTCAGCATTCCTCATGCTAACATTTATACAGATCAGTCACTAGTTTTTTTTTTTTTTGGTTAATACATTTTATTGAAATACAATTTATATACAGTAAAATACACAAAACTAAAGTCACATGGGTCAGTGTCTTTATGGCAACCCAAAAACCACATTTCTTTTTTTTTTTTAATTTTTATTGTGATTTGGGTGAAAGTTTACAGAACAAATTCATCTTCCATACAGCAGTTCACATATCCTTTCTCTCATGACATTGACT
>NW_006922383.1:528286-532490 GCF_000298275.1 Orycteropus afer afer | reverse complement strand
CAAGCTTTTAAGATCCAAGTCACTACTCACCAAAGTAGGATGTGGAACAATGCTTTTGTGTAGTATGTTATGCCAATGAACTTGATGGGCCCTGCAACCATGGTCCTAAGCCCACAGGTCCAACTACTCCCTCCCTCCAGGTAGCTGGCTTTGGCCAGGAAGTCACCACATCCTTGTACTTGTCAGCTTTACTATATACCTGGCCATTCTTGCAGCACATACAAATATGCTTATAGAAATATTGTCTACCAACCCTCCACATGGTTGTGGGTACTCTCGCCCCTGCCTAGAAAAACCTGATTGTTCAGCCTCTCTACTCATCTATCTACCTATAGACCAATGTTTGCCATCACTGACAATGCAGTATAATATGTGCAAAAGGGTTCATCTTTGTTGTCTGTACCACCCATGTACCTCTGTATGTCTTCCTCTTCCTCAGTGCCACCATGTTGATCACTCACATTTGGTACACTGCCCTTCCCTTCACCCAAATCAATACTTGTCTCTACCTATCTGGCAGTGTTTCCTCCCCTCCCCTCCCACCCCAGGTAACCAAAAAAATAATAATAATAAGTTTTGTTTCATATATAAACCTTTCCTTGACTTATTACAATAGTGGACTAATACAATATTTGTCCACCTGTGATTGACTTATTTCACTCTGCTTAATGTCCTCCAAGTCCATCCATGTTACGCAGTGTTTTGCAGATTCGACATTATTTTTTAGGGTTGCATAAAATTCCATTTTTTGTGTGTGTACCATAGTTTGGTTATCCATTTGCAGTGTACTGAATTACATACTGTGGCTTTTCTAGTCATAAGTCTTTGTAAACTCTGTGGTAGAATTCACCACGAGCAGCTGAGTAGCTTCTGATTGTAAAGTTATCCACCTGGGGTATTTTCTGTTGAAAGCAGCATGAAGTAATTTTCTGGGAAGTACGCTCTCTCTCAGTTGTGAGGAATTCTGATGTTGGGACTGGTTGGTTTTGCCACTCTGCTGGGCTTAAAGTAAGCCCTCCTAGAGGCAGAGAGGAGGAATATCTTTCACTGCTGACTTAAAGTCCAACCCGTGGCTTAGAGTCCCATCTGTAGCTGAGAGACAACCGGCTGAGAGATGGCAGTAGTGGAAACAAGAAGTACGAGATAGAGATGCAGATTTAACTGGCCCACAGAGGCAGAGGCCAGGCCAAAAGGCCAAGGGCCACAGAGGGGTTTCTAAGGACACAGCAGAGGGGAGACTGTCCTAACGGAGGAACTGAATCCTGAGTGCATTCCTGAATTGGAGTTGTAGCCTGTTTCTTCCCTAATAAACCCCATAATCTGTGAGTGGTGTCTGTGAGTTCTATGTGGCCCTGCAATTAATTTTTTAAATTGGATTATTGTCTTTTTGTTGTTGAGGTGTTTTCTATAAATTTTAGAGATAAGTCCCTTGTCAGGTATGTCATTCCTGAATATCTTATCCCAATCTGTAGGTTCTTTTTTTACTCTTTTGAAGAAGTCTTTTGAAGCACATAAAAATTTAATTTTTAGGAGGTCTCATTCATCTAGTTTATCTTCAGTTATTTGTGCATATTGGGTTATGCTTAACAGTCTATTTATGCCATAAACTAACCAAAGAAACAAAGAAACAAAGCAAACTCACTGCCGTCAAGTTGATTCCAACTCGTTGTGACTCCTCCTTGGGTTTCTGAGGTGGTGAAAGTAGATTGCTCGATCTTCCTTCCAAGGAGTGGCTGGTAGGTTTGAACCACCAGCCTTCTGGTTAGCAGTCAGATACCTTAGGCACTACGCCACCAGAGTTCCCTATGCCATAAATTGTTGTTGTTGTTATGTGCCATCAAGTCATCTCTGACTCATAGCAACCGTTCCTTGGGTTTCCAAGACATTATCTCTTCAGGAGACGATTACCCAGTCTTCCTTCTGTGGAATGGCTGGTTAGTTGAACCGCCAACCTTCTGATTAGCAGTCAAGTGCCTTAGGCACTATGCCACCCCTATATTTGCCTCTGTTTTTTCCTTGAGGACGTTTATAGTTTTAGGTTTCACATTTAAGTCTTTGTTCCATTTGGAGTTAGTTTTTGTGTATGGTGTGAGGTATGGATCTTGTTTCATTTTTCTGAAAATGATATCCAATTTTGCCAGCACCATTTTTTTCCATGTTTCTTTTTTTTTCAATTTTTTATTTTAAGAGTTGTTTTACATTCAACATTACATGTACATTTAGTTTTACTCCCTATTTACCATCCCCAACTCCTTGCCCAGTAACCCTCTCCCTTGTGCCCCTTATAGTTATGTACTCCTGTGTTTCCTGCATTTCCTTGGTGCAAATGTTGCCCCTCTGATGCCCTGTGGTCGATTGCTCCAAGGGATGCATTTCCATAGAGTATGTGGTGCATCACCCTGAGTTGAGTAGTCTGCATGTACATCTTGTTTACTATTGGGCTGAGAGTCAGCCCCAGGGAGTGAGTTTTATTCCAGGCCCAGAATGTATCCCAGGACCATAGTAGTAGGAGGTCTCACCAGACTCCATCTGACCAGTAATTCTGGTCATTTTTGAGTGTTTGGATTTTGTTCCATGTTTTTTCTCCCACTCTATTCAGGATCTCCATATTTGATCCTTTCCTGAGTGATTGGCATTGTTAGCGGGGACCATCTCATTCTTCTGGTCTTGAGGGCCATCGCATTCTAGGGCTGATTGCTTCCAAATGCCCCTTTTTTTTCCCCTCTTCCTCACCTTCCTCACTTCCAATGATAGCCCATTAGCTGCATCTTAGATGGCCACTTGAAAGCTTTTAAGACCCCAGTCACTACTCACCAATATAGGATGAGGAACAAGACTTTTATGTATTTTGTTGTGCCAATTGAGTCTGATATCTCCCAGTACTATGGTCCTGAGTCGGTAGATCCATTGGATATCTGTCCCACAGTGTCTGACTGTCTGTGAGGTATTACTCTATGTCTGTCTTCTGTTGTTTCTGTAAGGATTGCGGGTATTTTTTATCACTGGTATCTGTACAAGATTAGCCTCCACTGAATCTATCCTTGGTCTAGAATACACTCCTGTTCACTGACCCCCATCTGATCTTCTCAGATATTTATGCATTTATCTGGAGCCTGGTGTTTGGTATTAATAGTAATGGAGTATAATGGATACACTGGTTGGTATTAGCATCTGTCATCTATATATTATGTGCACAATTCTGTGTCCTCCCTTTTCCTAATGCTATCATGGTGGTCACAAACTCTTTCTATACCACCCATTCCCTTACCCACGTCTGCATGTGACCCCCAACTAGCCCATAATTAATCCCTTCTCTTCCCTCCCCACCCCAGTAACCTACAAAATGAGTTCCCTTTCTCATGCAAACCCTTCCTTGCTTCTTACAGTAATGGGGTCATACAGTATTTGTCCTTCTGTGATTGACTCATCGCACTCAGCATAATGTCCTCCAGGCTCATCCCTGTTGTGAGATGATTCCCATATCCTTCATTGCTCTTTAATGTAGCATAGTATTCTGTTGTGTGAATGTATCATAATTTGGTTATCCATTCATCTGTTGATGGACATTCAGGTTGTTTCCATCCTTTGCTATAGTGAATTGTGCTTCAATGAACATAGGCATGCATGGGTCTGTTCATGCGCTGCCTCTCACTTCTTTAGGATATATTCCTAGTAATGGAATTGCTGGACCAAATGGTATTTCTATTTTCAGTTTTTCAAGGAAACGCCATACCATTTGCCACAATGGTTGTACCGTTTTACAATCCCATGAACAGTGCACAAGAGTTCCAATCCCTCCACAACCTTGCCAGCATTTGTTATTTTCTGTCCTGTTGAACGTTGCTATTGTTGCTGGGGTGAGATGATATCTCATTGTTCTTTTGATTCGCATCTCTCTAATGACTAAAGATTACGAGCCCAGAAGCATTTGTTAAAGAGACCATCTCTTCCCCCATTTAATGGATTTAAGCCCTTTGTCAAAAATCAGCTGACCATAGGTCGATGAATCTAGCTCTTGGTTCTCAGTTCTATTCCACTGGTCTATGTGTCTTTCATTGTACCAATACCAGGCTGTTTTGACTATGGTGGCTATATAGTAGATTTTGAGATCCAGGAGTGTGAGACCTCTACTTTGTTGTTCTTCTTCAATAGTGCTTTGCTTGTCCAAGGTCTCTTTCCTTCCCATAAAAAGTTAGTGATTGTT
>NW_006922383.1:526325-528186 GCF_000298275.1 Orycteropus afer afer | reverse complement strand
GACCTTGTTTCACTTTCCTGCAAACGGATATTCAGTTTTCCCAGCTCCATTTGTTAAACACACAATCTCTTCATCATTTAATAGATTTCAGCCCTTTGTCAAAGATCAGCTGACCATAAGTCGATGACCAATTTCTGGGTTCTCAATTCTATTCCATTGGTCTATGTATCTGTTGTTGTACCAATACTAGGCTGTTTTCACTACTGCAGCTGTATAGTAGGTTTTGAGATCCAGCAATGTGAGACCTCCTACTTTGTTCTGCTTCAATAGTGCTTTGCTTATCTGAGGTGTCTTTCCTTTAAATATAAATTAGTGATGGTTTTATATATATATATATATATATATATATATATCCTTAAAGAATGTTGATGAGATCTGGATTAGGATTGCATTGAATGTATAGATTGCTGTGGGTAGTATTGACATTTTCACATCATTCACTAATGTTGATGAGATCTGGATTGGGATTGCATTGAATGTATAGATTGCTGTGGGTAGTATTGACATTTTCACATCATTCACTCTTCCTATCCACGAGTATGGTATGTTCTTCCATGTATGTAGATCTCTTATGGCTTCTTGAAGTAGTGTTTTGTAGTTTTCTTTGTACAGGTCTTTTGAATCCCTTGTAAGATTTATTCCCAAATATTTTATTTTTCTGTAGCTACTGTAAATAGTATTGATTTCCTTATTTCTTTTTTCAGCAATCTCTTTGCTTCTATAGAGGAATCCAACTGATTTTTGTATGTTGATATTGTATCCTACCCTCAGTAATATTCTTTGATTTGAATTTTACTTTCTCTGATATTAATATAGCCACTCCAACTTTCTTTTGATGCATGGTATATCAGCAACAAACATCGAAGTATTATCAGGGATAGTTAATTTTTAAAAAACTGAAATTAATTAGTTTTGTTTGCTTTAAAGCAAGTTTGTACACTTTAAAAATCAAGAATACATATCTATTTCTTAAATAGAGCAGAGAAGAAAAATATACTTTCATCCTTTATGTTAAAGAGTAAATGAAGAAGGTAAAGATATGGCACCTAGAAATGCTAAGATATCTGCAGAAAGATTTTCTCGAAAGAGCCTCCTGCTCATAATCTTTAGAGATATTTTTTTAAAGGCTCTTAGAAAAGTATTGGAATTTTTGGTGAGTGTAGGCACAAATTGAAATCATAGTTACATGGATTCTGATCCAGTTACGTTTGGAACTGAATCTAGCCTATGGGGTACAGATTCCTTATTCCTAACCCCAATGATTTCTCTTCTAGAATTGGCTTGGAAATGAAATTGAGGTTATGGTCAGTACTGAGGAAGCCAAACGCCATCTGAATGACCTTCTTGAAGATCGAAAGATCCTGGCTCAGGATGTGGCTCAACTCAAAGAGAAAAGGGAAACTGGGGAGAATTCACTTCCTAAACTCAGGGTAAGTGACCTTATGAAAGAATCAGACTACATTCTCCAGAAATCCACACTACTTTGGAGGATTACTTTCCTCTAATATTTCATCCTTGTTGCCACTATTGTTCTTCACAGAGGCGCACATTCTCACTTGCTGAACTGCGCAGTCAAGTTTCTGAGTCAGATGATTCCCTTACAAAGCAGATTGAAAGCCTAGAGACTGAAATGGAACTCAGGTAATGGGACTGCCCATAAGATATCATAAAAATTTATGCCAGAGAAAGATATAGAGAGGTACATGGGAGGTACAGAAAACAAATATGAACCCTTTTGTACATACAGTACTGTATTGTCAGTGAAGGCTAACATGGGTATATGGGTGGATAGATGGGTGGACAGGCTGAACTAGTAGGTATGTCTATGAAATGAGGAGTGTATTCAAGAACATATATAGGG
>NW_006922383.1:520011-525115 GCF_000298275.1 Orycteropus afer afer | reverse complement strand
GTTGTCTGCCAATCTTAAGACTGTTTGTTGACTTGAACTAGTGGCCTGCCATGTTGCTTGATAATTTTGGGACTGTGCCATTTTACTTGTTGACCTTGGGTTTGTCAGCCACTGCAGCCAGCAGCTGTCTGAGCTAAGAGAAGCCTCCAGCTTCAGTGAGCCAGGAGTGAAAGGCAGAGCTGAAACCCAGGGTGGAGGGGCCTTCATCCAGCTCCTAGAGCTGGCACTTTGAACTCAGACTTCTAGCCTCCTAAACTGTAAGAGAATAAATCTGTTTGTTAAAGTCATCCATTTGTGGTATTTCTGTTAGAGCAGCAGTAGCAGACCAAGACAGCACGTGAGATACATTTTCTTATTCATTCCTTCCAATATCCTATTCTTTTCACTTTAGAGATCTAAACCAAAGTTAAGATATCAGCTGAAATTTATACAGCTAGCAGACAACAGAACTGGAATTCAGATCTCTATCTAATTCAAAAGCCCATGCTCTTTACAATACACCCCAATTTTTGATTCAGTGGTATGTCTGAAATGTAGAACTGATTAAAAACAGAAATGTATAGACACTAAAGAAGGGATAAAACAAGAACAACAACATATAAGAAAGAGAACTTTAAAGATCATTAGCAAAATAAATATGTTGTTTTTTGTTAGGTGCTGTCAAGTCAGCTCTGACTCATAGTGACCCTATGTACAACAGAATGAAACACTGCCCATTCCTATGCCAGCCTCATAATCTTTACTACACTTGAGCCCATTGTTGCAGTTACTGTATCAATTCATCTAGTTGAGAAACTTCCCAATTTTTGTTGATGCTTCGCTTACCAAGTATGATATCCTTCTCTAGGGAATGTTCCCTTCTGACAATTTGACCAAAGTAGGTCAGATGAAGTCTGGCCATTCTCACTTCCAAGGAGTATTCCAGCTATACTTCCAGGACAGATTTGTTATTTATTTTGGCAGTCCATGATACTTTCATCATTCTTTGCTGACACCACAACTCAAATGTATCAACTCTTCTTCAGTCTTCCTTATTCATTGTCCAGCTTTCACATATATATGAGGCTATTGAAAGTACCACTGCTTGAGTTAGGTGCACCTTAGTCTTCAAGGAGACATCTTTGCTTTTCAGCACTTTAAAGAGGTCTTTTGCAGCAGATTTACATAGTAAAACGCGTTGTCTGATGTCTTGACTGCTGCTGCCATTGATGTTTATTGTAGAACCAAGTAATGTGAAGTCTTTGACAACTTCAATCTTTTCTCCATTTAACGTGATGCTGCTTATTGGACCAGTTGTGAGGATTTTCATTTTCTTTATGTTGAGATGTAATCTAAACTGCAGACTGTAGTCTTCAATCTTTGTCAGTAAGTGCTCCAGTTCATCTCATTTTCAGCAAGCAAAGTTGTGTTGTTTGTGCATCTCAGATTGTTAATGAATCTTCCTCTAATCCTGATGCCACTCTCTTTTTCATATAGTCTGACTTCTCGGATTATTTGCTCAGCATACAAATTGAATAATTATGGTGAAAGGATACAACCCTGACACCCTCCCTTACTTATTTTAAACCGTGCAGTATCCCCTTGTTCTGTTCAAAGGACAGCCTCCTCGTCTATATATAAGTTCCTTCTGAGCACAATTAAGTGTTCTGAAATTCCTATTCTTCTCAATGTTATTGATAATTTCTTATGATCCACACAATCGAGTGCTTTTGCATAGTCAAAGTTATTGTCAGCATTAAATGAGCTTATGTAAGTTAAATGCATAACATAGTACTTAGTATATTAGAAGTGTTCAGTGAATGTTCTTTCCTTCTCCCCTTCTGGCTCTAGGACCAGAAGTTATGCTTAGCAGCTTCTCTAATCTCTATTATTATCTTTTAAGCAGTTTTTAAAACCTAGAAAGAACATAACTTTGACAAAGATTTTATAGTATCTTAGAATATTAAAATTTTATTGCCAGGAAGACCGTGGAGATCAATTCATTTGTTTTCAGCAATACATAATAACTGATTATTTTGGGAGATAGATAGATAGATAGATGTCACTCAACATTTAAATGCTTGCTTGTGGTATGCAGAAAGAATAGATGGCACCATACTTGCTCTCAAGTGGAAATTGTATAATGACTTGCTGGAATTGTTTTCTCAAATTTCAGGAATATTGTAAACATTAACTTAAAATTGGTATGGTGAGACTATTTGCACCATGAAAATTGGTAAAAGCTGATTTTTTAAGGGCTGGTTATTAAACATTTGCCTGCGCACCACTGTACCTACATAAATGATTATGTAATGTAAGGCAGGTATAGAGTAGAGGGTAATAAGAACATAGTTTAATCAGAGGAATTTTTCTAAGTGTTTTGGGACTTAAACTAGATTTGGGACTAGATAAGGGTCATGAATTGTCAGAGGTTAAGAAAAGACAAATGATAGTCATGGACTATGAAGTGTTCTGGCCTACCTCTTCCAAGAGTCTTCCCTGACTTTTCATCGTGCCTCACTAATGTTCCTGTTCTCTAAATGCCTTCAGAACTTATGGTGTTCAATTATGTGTCACAGGTGATGTGTTATCTTTATCCTTATTGTTTCATATCTATTAGTTTAGTCTTTCAGGGAGTCTGAGCAGTTAAAATTATTTTCATAATAATGCTAAGGAAATGGACAGACTTATAGAAACACACTACTTACCTAAACTAACACAGACTGAGATAGAAAATGTGAACAGACCCATAACAAAAGAAGAAATTGAGCAGGTTATTAAAAAAAAACTATCAATGAAAAAAAAGTCCTGGCCCAGATGGCTTTACTGGAGAATTCTACCCAATATTCAGAGAAGAGCTGATACCAGTCCTACTTAAACTATTCCAGAACATAGAAAAGGATGGGATCCTCCCAAATTCATTTGATAAAACAAGCATAACCCTGATTCCAAAACCAAAGACACCATCAGAAAGGAAAACTACGGATCAACATTCCTCATAAGTATGTTGTTGTTGTTGTTGTTGTTGTTATGTGCCGTTGAGTGGGCCCCAACTCATAGCAACCCCTCCTTGGGTTTCCAAGTCAGTATCACTACAGAAGTAGATTGCTCAATCTTCCTTCTGAGGAGTATAGATGCAAAAATTTTCAACAAAATCATAGCCAGTAGACTCCAACAGTATATAAAAAATAATAATAATAATATATCATGACCAATGGGATTCATACCAGGTATGCAAGGATGGTTCAACATTAGAAAACAATCAATGTAATTCATCACATGAGTAAAATATAGGAAAAGAACCACATGAGTATGTCAATGGACAAAGAAAAGGGATTTGATAAAATCCAATATTCCTGGTTAAAAATAAAACTCTCAGCAAAATAGGAATAGAGGGGAAATTCCTCAACATAATAAAGGGCATGTACATAAAACCAACAGCCAACATTATTCTCAATTGAGAGAGACTGAAACTATTACCCTTATGAACGGAAATTAGACAATAATGCCCTCTATCACCACTTACATTCAACATTGTATTGGAAATGCTAGTCAGACCAATAAGGTAAGAAAGGGAAAAATAAAAGGAATCCATATTGGCAAGGAAGAAGTAAAATTATCCTTATTTGCAGGTGATATTATCCTATACATAGAAAATCCCAGAGACTCAGCAAGAAAACTACTGCAACTAATTGAAAGATTCTGGACAGTGACAGGATATAAGACCCACATATAAAAATCAGTTGGAGTTCTCTACACTAGCAAAGAGGTCTCTGAAAAGGTAAAAGGAAAACAATATCATTTACAATAGCCACCAAAAAGATAAAATACTTAGAAATAAATCTTACCAAGGACACAAAAAACTTTTACAAAGAAAACTACAAAACACTACTACAAGAAACTATAAGAGATCTACATAAATGGAAGAACATAACATTCTCATGGATAGAAAGATTGAACATTGAGAAAATGTCAATAATACCCAAAGCAATCTGTAGATTCAATGAAATCCCTATTCAGATTCTATCAGCATTCATTAAGGACATGGGAAAACCAATCACTAATTGTATATGAAAGGAAAGAGAACTCAGATAAGCAACACACTACTGAAGAAGTAAAACAAAGTAGGAGGTCTCACACTCCCTGATCTCAAAACCTACTATACAGCCACAGTAGTCAAAATAGCCTGGTATTGGTACATGACAAACACATAGACCAGTAGAACAGAATTGAGAATCCAGAAATAGATCCAACCACCTGTAGTCAGCCAAAAACAATTAAATGGGGGAAGAGACAGTCTGTTTAGCAAAAGATGCTGGCAAAACTGGATATCCATTTGCAGAAAAATAAAACAAGATCCATACCTCACACTATACAAAAGCGAATTCAAGATGCATCATGGAGCTAAACATAAAACCTGAAACTATAAAGTTCATCTTCATGAAAGAAAAAATGGGGGCAAACTTAAGGACCTTAATTTCTCGTATAAATAGTCTATAAGACATAATCAAAATACACAAACAGCAAAAGATAAACTAGATGACTAGGAACTTCTAAAAATTAAATTCTTATGTACATTGAAAGACTTTTCCAAAAAGGGAATTCACAGACTGGGGACGGGGACTATTTGGCAACAACATACCCATAAAGGACTTATTTCTAAAATTTATAGAAAATTTCAACACCTCAATGTCAAAAAGACAATCTACTTCAAAAATGGGTGGAGTAAATGAGCAGATACTTCACTGATGATATTCATATGGCCCAAACACATGAAGAAATGCTCTCAATCATTACCCATTAGAGAGATGTAAATAAAAACACCAATGAGATATCATTTCACTTTCACTTCAGCAATAATAGTAAAGTTCAACAAGACAAAAAGTAACAAATGCTGGCAAGAGTGTGGAGAGATTGAAACTTGTATATGCTGCTTGGGTGACTAAAATAGTACAGCCAGTATGGAAAATGATATGGCACTTCCTTAAAAAATTGGAAGTAGAGTTGACAGTAAGATGGCGGACAAGGCAGAAAGACTGCACAGACCCTCTTCAACAAAGAAAAGGGAAACCAATTAACACAGACACAGAAGATAATCCTGGACCCCTGAGCCTTGAAGGGAAGG
>NW_006922383.1:513285-517826 GCF_000298275.1 Orycteropus afer afer | reverse complement strand
AAACAAAATGAAGAAAGCCTAAGGTTCATGTGGGATACCATCAAAAGGAATAACTTACATGTCATTGGAATTCCAGAACAGGAAGAGAAAAATAAAACCAGTGAGAAAATTGTCCAAGATTTGCTGGAGGAGAACTTCCCTGATATGCTGAAAGATGAGGATATATCCATTCAGGAAGTCCAACAAACCCCAAATAGGATAGACCCCAAAAGAAAATCACCAAGACACATCATCATCAAACTCATCAAAAAGTTGGAAGTAGAATAGTAATACCATTTTACCCAGCAATCCCACTATGGTATATATCCTAAAGAAGTGAGATCTAGGGCATGAATAGACATATACACACCCATGTTCATTGCAGCACTATTCACAATAGCAAAGAGATGGAAACAACCTAAGTGTCCATCAATGGATGAATGGATAACCATACTATAGTACACACAATGAAATACTATGCAACACTAAAGAATAATGAAGAATCCACAAAACACCTCATATTGTGGATGAACTTAGAGGACATTATGCTGAGTGAAACAATTCAATCACAGAAGGACAAATATTGTATGAGTCCACAATTATAAAAAATCAAGGAAAGGTTTACTCATGGAAGGCATTTTTTTTTTTATTACCAGGGATAGGAGTGAAGGAGTGGGAAAATTACTAGCTAAATGAGAGGCACATACTGATTTGGGTGAAGGGAAAGCCAATATACCAAAAGCAAGTGATAGCACAATAACACTAAGGAAAAGTAAGACATAGAATGGTGCACAAGAGGTACAGACAACAAAAGTAAATACTATTTTTTTTAAATTTTGTACTTTGGGTGAAAGTTTACAGAGCTAATTCACTTTCCATACAGCAACTCACATACACTTTGTCTTATGACATTGACTGTAATTTCCCACAGTGCAACAGCTCCCCTCACACTTCCTCCCCATAGTTACCTCTTCCCAATGTTTTTCCCTCCCATGCACACCTGCCCCCCAAGCTGTCTCCCTGTGCATACACAGCCCTTCTATACTCCTATGATTGATCTCTAAAGGTAAATACTTTTACTTACACAATACTACATTATCAGTAATAGCAAACATTAGTCTATAGGTGGATACATAGGTAACAGGCAAGATGATCAGGTATGGGTAGGTGGATGGAAATATACCTTACCATACATGGATTGGGCAGATATTTTATGTACATATTTTTACATGCCATAAGAATGTCAGTATTTTCAGCCAAAACAAGGCCAGGAGCTGATTGTGGGACAGACCATCAACTGCTCATATCCAAGTTCAACTTGAAGTTGAAGACAATGAAAACAAGTCCACGAGAGCAAAAATATGACATTGAATATATCCCTCCTGAATTTAGAGACCATCTAAAGAATAGATTTGATGCATTAAACACCCGTGCCAAAGAAAGGTGATTCCACAGAATATAGAAATTACCTAACAATATCATTAATGTCACATGCAACTAAAATCTTACTGAAGAGAATTAAAAAATGGTTGCAGCAGCATATTTACAGAGAAGTTCTGGAAATGCAAGTTGGATTCAGAAGAGGATGTGGAACGAGGGATATTATTGCTGATGTCAGATGGATCTTGGCTTAAAGCAAAGAATACCAAAAATATGTTTACTTGTGTTTTATTGACTATGCAAAATCATTTGATTGTGTGGATCATAACAAATTGTGGACAGCATTGAGAAGAATGGGAATTCCAGAACACTTAATTGTACTCATGAGGAACTGTACATTGACCAGGAGGCTGTTGTTCAAACAGAAAAAGGGAACACTGCATGGTTTAAAATGAAGAAGGGTGTGCATCAGGGTTGTATCCTTTCACCATACTTATTCAATCTGTATGCTGAGCAAATACTCCAAGAAGCTGGACTATATGAAGAAGAATGTGGCATTAGGATTGGAGGAAGAATCATTAACAACCTGCAATACACTGACAACACAACTTTGCTTGCTGAAACTGAGGATGACTTGAAGTACTTACAGATGAAGACTGAAGAATACAGTCTGCAGTATGGATTGCATCTCAATACAAAGAAAACAAAAATCCTGACAATGGTCCTATAAGCAACATTTTGATAAATGGAGAAAAGATTGAAATTGTCAGAGACTTCACATTGCTTGTTTCTGAAGTTGACACCAATGGAAGCAGCAGTTAAGACGCCAGAGGATGTAGAACACTGGGCAAATAGGCTGCAAAGGACCTCTATCAAGTGCTGAAGAGTAAAGATATCTCCTTGAGGACTAAGTTGCACCTGACACAAGCCATGGTATTTTCAATCACCTGATATGCATGTGAGAGCTGGAGAATGAATAAGGAAGACCAAAGAAGAATTGATGCTTTTGATCTGTGGTGTTGGCAAAGAATGCTGAAAGTACCGTGGACTGCTAACGGAACTAACAGGTCTGTCCTGGAGGTAGTGCAGCCTGAATGCTATTGGGAGGCAAGAATGGCCAGACTTTGTTTCACATACTTTGGTCAAGTTGTCAGAAGAGACCATTCCCTTGAGAAGGATGTCATGCTTGGTAAGGTGGCGGGTTGACAAAAAAGGGGAAGGCCCTCAATGAGATGGATTGACATGGTGGCAGCAGCGATGGGCTCAAGTATTACAAGAATCATGGAGCTGGCTCGGGACCAGGTGGTGTTTCGTTCTGTGCATAGGGTCGCTATGAGTTGGAGATGACTCGATGGCACCTAACAATAGCATAAGAATGCCCATATGCAAAATAGAGATAATGGGCAAAGTTATGATAACTTCTTAGCCATAGCCAAACACCTTGAGGGAGTGAGTCACTGGGCCCATGGGCTCGGGACCATGGTCACAGGGGACATCAAGGTCAATTGACATAGCATACTACACAAAAACATTGTTCTACATCCCACTTTGTTGAGTAGACTGGGATCTTTAAAGCTTATGAGCAGCCATCTAAGATGCAACAATAAGGAAAAGGAAGACACAGAGAGGTGCACAAGAGGTTCAGACAGCAAAGATAAACACTTTTACATACACAATACTGCATTGTCAGTTAAAATAAAAAAGATGCACTTGTTGGTCTCTCTGTCCAGAGCAAAGAAGAGCAAATAAAATCAGACACATGGAAACAATTAGTTTGTGAACCTCAGTCTGCATGACCCTGAGACCAAAACTGGATAGTGCCTGACTACCACTGCCAACCTCTTAGAAAGGGATCACAATTGGAGATCCTGTATAGAATGGGAAAAAATGTGAGCAGAACTTAAAATCATAAAAACGACCAGGCTTACTGGTCTGATAGAAACTCCTGAAACTATGGCCCCTACTAACCCTTCAGGCCTGGAATTGAACTTACTCCTATGGCTTAACTTCCACCCAAACAATACATAGGCCTAGGAGGTGAACAGTTATATCAGGTAGGTACAATTCTTGGAACAATCAACCATGGGAGATCAGAAGGGCAGCACTGCACATAAAGAAAGCTCAGAGGGCAAGACTGCATAGGAAAGAAAGAAGGACATAGGGAGAAGGTAACCACAGAGAGAAGTAGGAAGAAAGCTGTTACATTGTGGGGATTGCAATCAGTTTCATGAAACAAAATGTGTATGAACTATTAAATGGAAAATGAATTTGCTCTATAAACTTTCACCCAAATCACAATTTAAAAACCAAAAAGAAGAAGAAAAAAGGAGAGGATATTGCCAGCAAATAATAATAATAAGATGTTATTTGCCCTTTTTATTATGTTGGCATTTCCAATGATAGCACAAAAACAATTTTGGGCGGAACTGTTGACACCTTAGCCCACATCAAAGCAGTAGCACCAACTTGTACTTGTAGCACCACAGGGTCTCAGTTAAAAATAAAAGCCAGTTTCCCTTAAGAATAGCTTTGATAAAGCAGTGAAAATTGTTCATTTTTAACCTTTGAGTACACGTCTTTTTAATATCCTACGCGATGAAGTGCTTGAGCTCAACAGACCTATTTTTCCATGGAACATTGTTTTTACTTGGAAGAACGACTGACCAACAAACTATGTTATTCAGATTTGTGTATTTGGCAGACGTTTTCTAAAAAATGAACAAGTGAGCCTGTCACTTCAAGGAAAACAGTTTACAGTATTTGTTACCTGTTCTGGTTACCTAGTGCCACTCTGACAATGATATACCACAAATGGGATGGCCTTAACAGAGTTTATTCTCTTACAGTTTGGAGGCTTTAAGTCCAAATTCAAAGTGCCAAGCTCCAGGGGCTGGGTGAAAACCCCTCAGCCTTGGGCTTCAGCTCTGCCTCCTGCTCCTGGACAAGTGAAGCTAGATGCTTTTCTCCACTCATATAGCTGCTGGCTGCTGAGGCTGACAAGCCCAAGGTTTACAAGTAAAAAGGCACAATCCCGATGTTACCAAACCACACGGCAGGCCATTCATTCAAGTCCATTGAAAGTCCCAAGGTCAGCAGAGCATGGCAGGTTGCTGAGCATGGACACGGCTATATGCAGGGTTCAAGCATGCCACAAACTAGAGACCATTCCCCAAGGCTTCTTA
>NW_006922383.1:507092-513160 GCF_000298275.1 Orycteropus afer afer | reverse complement strand
GATTACTAGTCTCATCATGGGGAATAATATATCCAGCTGCCCAGCAACTCAACCAGGCCCAGCCAAGTTGACACACAAACTTAACCACCACATTAGCAAAGATAAAATTTAAACCTTCAAGCAAAATTAGAATTTTGGAAAACTTGTATCTGCTACTATGAGCCTGACAGTTTCCCATAACTTTTCTGATAATATCAGTAGTGATATTAACAAATGTGATCTGTTTGTATTGTATAATGAAATGTGACTTAGTGGATCAATATTTTCTAAATGACCTGTTATAAAATCATATGTGGGTAAAAGATTCATTCATATTTCAAGATCAATGGATTTTCATATAAGAGAATATGAAAAGTTTATTAATAATGGTTCCAGATTCCACATTGCAACTGACTTTAAGAAACTACTACTTATAAAATTTCGGTGTAGCCTCAAAGTACAATATTACAATTATCTTTTCAGGTAATTAAAATTATCTATTTAAACTCTCCTTTTTCCAACTACATATCTTTGCGAGGCCAGATTGTCATCATATATATCAACCAAAACATATAACAAGAGATAGAATGCAAAGAGAGATATGAGAATAAAGCTGTCTTCTACTAAAGCTTAACATGACAGAAATTTGAAAAAATGCAGAACAATTAAACTCTTCTCACTAATTTTTTTGTTTGGAAAATAGTTCTTTTTCATAAAATTTATTATTTATATTAATGTATCATGGGTTTGGGAGCTCTGGTAGCATAGTGCCTAAGGCACTTGACTGCTAACCAGAAGGCTGATGGTTCAAACCCACCAGCCACTCCTCGGAAGGAAGATGGGGCAATCTACTTCCATAGTGATACTGCCTCAGAAACCCAAGGAGGGGTCGCTATGAGTCGGGTCCGACTTGACAGCACATAACAGCAACAATAACCACATAATGGGTTTATTGTTATTTTAAGTAAATATTTTAAAATTTTCTAAGTTTTACTTTTAATACTGTAAATATCTATAACTATAATATGTGAACAGAATTTTGTAGAAGGCCTCAATAATTTTTTATTCTAAAAGGAACAGCTAAGGGAGACCAGGAAGCAAGCTGGTGGTGGTTTGGGACAGCTAACGGAGACCAGGAAGCAAGCTGGCGGTGGGTTGGAACAGCTAAGGGAGACCAGGAAGTGAGCAGAGCAGTTTAGACAGCTAAGGGGGATGAACTTGTCTGTCAGTTTGTCGTACTATGGTGGCTTGCATGTTTGCTGTGAGACTAGATGCTATGCTACCAGTGTTTCAAATGCCAGCAGGGTTACTCATGTTGGACAGGTTTCAGCAGAGTTTCCAGAATAAGACAGACTCAGAAGAAGGAAGAGGCCATCTACTTCTCAAAGAATTGGCCAGTGGAAACCTTATGAATAGCAGTGAAACACTGTCTGATATATTACTGGAAAACTTTATGAAAAGCCCTAAATTGTTGTCTGATATAGTGCTGGAAGATGAGCCCCTCTGGTCACATGGCACTCAAGATACTGCCTCCTCAGTGTAGAGCCAACCTTAATGATGTGAATAGAGTAAAGCTTTCAGGACCTCCATTTGCTGATGTAGCATGACTCAAATTGAGAAGAAATAGCTGCAGACATCTATTAATAATAAGAACATGGAATGTATGAAGTATGAGTCTAGGAAAATTGTATATTATCAAAAATGAAATGGAAGGCATAAAGATCGATATCCTGGGCATTGGGGCAATCTACTTCTGTAGTGATACTGCCTCAGAAATCCAAGGAGGCATCAGTATAAGTCAGTTCTGACTCAACAGCAGAGAGAGAGAGAGTGAGCTGAAATGGACTGGTTTTGGCCATTTTGAATCAGACAGCCATATAATCTACTATGCCAGGAATGACACATTGAAGAAGAATGGCATGGCATTCATCATCACAAAAAATGCTGCAAGATCTATCCTGAAGTACAGTGCTATCAGTGATATGATAATATCCATACGCCTACAAGGAAGACCAGTTATTACTACCATTATTCAAATTTACGCACCAACCACCAAAGCCAAAGATGGTGAAACTGAAGATTTTTACCAACTTCTTTAGCCTGAAATTGATCGAACATGCAATCAAGATGTGTTAATTATCACTGGTGATTAGAATGCAAAGGTTAGAAACAAAGAAGAATCACAGCTAGTTGGAAAATACGGCCTTGGTGATAGAAATAAAGCTGCAGATTGCATGATAGAATTTTGCAAGACAATGACTTACCCATTGTAAATACCCTTTTTCAACAACAAAATGGCAGCTACACACGTGGACTTCACCAGATAGAGTACACAGGAATCAGATTGACTACATACGTGGCAAGAGGCAATGAAGAAGCTCAATATCTTTAGCCAAAACAAGGCCAAGAGGTGACTATGGAACAGACCATCAACTGCTCATATGGAAGTTAAGTTGACATTGAAGTTGACAACAATTAAAACAAGTCCACGAGAGCCAAAGTTGAATATATCCCTCCTGAACTTAGAGACCATCTAAAGAATAGATTTGATGCATTGAACACCAGTGAGCAAAAACCAGAGGAATTGTGGGTTGACATCAAGAACATGATCAATGAAGAAAGCAAAAGGTATTAAAAAGTCAGGAAAGGAAGAAAAGACAAAATGGATGTCAGAAGAGATTCTGAAAGTTGCCCTTGAACAGAGAGTAGCCAAAGAAAATGGAAGAAATGACAAGGTAAACGAGCCAAACAGAAGATTTCAAAGAGTAGCTTGAGAAGACAAAAGCAGTTATTATGATGAAATGTGCAAAGAACTGGAGTTAGAAAACCAAAAAGGAAGAACATGTTCAGCATTTCTCAAGCTGAAAGAACTGAGGGAAAAATTTAAGCTTTGAGTTGCAATATTGAAAAATTCTATGGGCAAAATATCAAATGATGCAGGAAACCTCAAAAGAAGATGGAAGGAATACACAGAGTCACTGTACCAAAAAGAACTAGTCAATGTCCATCCATTTCAGGAGGTGGCATATGATCAAGAACCAATGGTATTGAAGGAAGAAGTCGAAGCTGCACTGAAGGAATTGGCAAAAAACAAGGCTCCAGGAATTGACAGAATATCCATTGAGATATTTCAACAAATGAATGCCATGCTGGAGGCCACTCAGCTATGCCAAGAGATTTGGAAGACAGCTACCTGACCAACTGACTGGAAAAGATCCATATCTGTACCCATTCCAAAGAAAGATGATCCCACAGAATGTGGTAATTATCAAACAATATCATTAATATCACATGTAAGTAAAATCTTACTGAAAATAATTCAAAAACGGTTGTAGCAGTATATTGACAGAGAACTTCCAGAAGTGCAAGCTTGATTCAGAAGAGGATGTGGAACAAGGGATATCATTGCTGATGTCAGATGGATCTTGGCTGAAAGCAGAGAAAACCAGAAAGATGTTTACTTGTGTTTTATTGACTATGCAAGGGATTCAATTGTGTGGATCATAAGAAATGATGGATAATATTGAGAAGAATGGGAATTCCAGAACACTTAATTGTACTCATGAAGAACCTGTACATAGACCAGAAGGCTGTCATTTGAACAGAACAAGGGGATAGTGCATGGTTTAAATTAAGGAAGGGAGTGCATCAAGGCTGTATCCTTTCACCATAGTTATTCAATCTGTATGCTGAGCAAATAATCCAAGAAGCTGGGCTGTATGAAGAATGTGGCATCAGGATTGGAGGAAGGCTCATTAACAGTCTGCAGTATGGATTGTTGTTGTTGTTATGTGCCGTCGAGTCGGACCCGACTCATAGCAATCCCTTGTTGGGTTGCCGAGGCGATATCACTATGGAAGTAGATTACCCAATCTTCCTTTCGAGGAGTGGCTGGTGGGTTTGAACCGCCAACCTTCTGGTTAGCAGTCAAGTGCCTTAGGCACTATGCTACCATTATACCTCAGTATAAAGAAAACAAAAATCCTCACAACTGGGCCAATAAGCAGCATCACAATAAATGAAGGAAAGATTGAAGTTGTCAAAGACTTCACATTACTTGGTTCTACAGTCAACACCAATGGAAGCAGCAGTCAAGACATCCAGATGATGTACTGCGTCGGTCAAATCTGCTACAAAAGACCTCTTTCAATAGCTGAAGAGCAAAAATGTCTCCTTGAAGACTAAGGTACGCCTAATCCAAGACATGATATTTTCAATTGCCTCATGTGCATGTGAGAGCCGGACAATGAATAAGCAAGATTGAAGATGAGCTGATGCTTTTGAGTTGTAGTGTTGGTGAAGGATACTTGCAGTGTAGTAAATTATGTGATATGGCTTTTCTAGCCATAGGTCTTTGTAAACTCCATGGTGGAACTGAGTAGCTCCTGATTTTAAAGTCATCCACCTGGGATATTTATGTTGGGAGCAGCATAAAGTAATTTTCTAGGAAGTTCGCTCTCTCGCAGGTGTATAGAATTCTGATGTCGGGATTGGTTGGTTTGGTCTCAAAAGGAGCCCTCCTAAAGGCAGGAGTCTCTCTGACTGCTGGCTGAGAAAGACATGCTACTGAGAGAAACACGCTCCTGAGAGACTACGTGCTGCTGGGAGAGAGACTGAGAGAGACTGTGGGCTGAGAGACGGTGGGCTGAGAGAGACTGAACATGTTCCTAAACTTGAATTGTAGCCTGGTTCTTCCCTAATAAACCCCATGATCTGTGAGTTCTGTGTGGCCACTGCAGTGAATTATCGAACCCAGCAGAGAGGTGGTGGGAGCTGCAGAAGGAACAGTTGGTGTTAGGGTTGATGAAAGGGCTGGCGAGAGGCAGCATGTCTGGCTTCACAGGAATAGGCCTTGAGCTACTGATGGTAATTCTGTCTTCCTCTTGTGTGGTTAGAGGAGGTCAGAAGATGCAGCCTCCCTGCCCCTTTGGCAATACTGAAAGTGCTATGGACTGCTAACAGAACTAATAAAATCTGTCCTGGAAGAAGTGCAGCCAGAATGCTGCTTGGAAGTGAGAAAGGCCAGACTTCGTCTTCCCTGCTTTGGTCATGTTGTCAGAAGGGGACCATTCCCTAGAGAAGGATATGCTTGGTAAAGTGGAGATTTGCTACAGGGCCAGGGAGGCGGCATCTTCTGACATCTTCTAACCCCACATGAGGAGGACAGAATCACTGTCAGCAGCCCAAAGCCTGTGCCTGTGAGGCCAGACATGTTGTCTCCTTCCAACCCTCTTACTAATCTTGTCACCAGCCGTTCCACCCGCAGCACCCACCACCTCTCTGCTGGGTTCAGTATTTCACTGCAGTGGCCACACTGAACTCACAGATTATGGGGTTTATTAGGGAAGCAACAGGCTACAATTCAAGTTCAGGAATACACTCAGTCTCTCACATCCGGCCGTCACACTCAACAACCAGCAGTCTCTCTCAGTAGCACATTACTCTCAGCAGCATGTGTCTCTCACATCTCTCAGCCTGCAGTGAGAGATTCCCCTCCTGCCTTTAGGAGGGCTCCTTTGAGCCTGAAAGAGTGGCCAAAGTAACCAATGACAACATGAGAATTTTATACACCTGAGAGAAAGCGAACTTCCCAGAAGATTGCTTCCTGCCACTTCAACAGAAATACACTAGGTAGATGACTTTAACAATCAGCTACTCATGGCAAAGGGCGAGTTACAAAGACTATGGCTAGAAAAGCCATACCATGTAATTTACAATACTACAAGGGTCAACAAACAAGGGGAAGGCCATCAACAAGATGGATTGACACAGTGACTGCAGTAATGGGCTCAGGTATATAGCAAGGATTGTGAGGCTGGCACAGGACTGGTCAGTGTTTTGTTCTGTTGTATATAGGGTCGCTATGAGTCAGAGACAACTTGACCACTTGTAACAACAAGAACAGAAGGATCCTGAGACCCCAAAATTTGAGAATGCTGTCTTAGACTATTTCTGTACCTGTATTCCTTATATAGGTAGTGCCTGACTTACAACAGGGGTCTGTTCCAACAACTCAATCATAAGTCAGTTCTATCATAAGTCAAATACCTCTTTTTTTAAAAAAAATTCATTATTAGAGATATTATTGT
>NW_006922383.1:504489-506256 GCF_000298275.1 Orycteropus afer afer | reverse complement strand
CATGAGACAAAGTATATGTGAACTGCTGTATGAAAAGTGAATTTACTCTGTAAATCTTCACCCAAATCCTAATAAAAAAAAAAAAAAAAGAAAAAGCATCTATCTATTTGTTCTTTTGAGGTGTTTCATGCATGTCTCCAACCTGAATCTTATCCTTGCATGGGTGGCCCACCAAATCATGTTGTTGTTATTGTTATGTGCCCTCAAGTTGGACCCGACTCATAGCAACCTCTCCTTGGACTTCCTAGGTAGTATCACTACAGAAGTAGATTGCCCCATCTTCCTTCCGAGGAGTGGCTGGTGGGTATGAACCGCCAGCCTTCTGGTTAGCAATCAAGTGCCTTAGGCACTATGCTACCAGAGCTCCCCACCAAATCATAGTCAGAACTTAATATGGTTTCAAAATTAAGTTACATTACAGCCAATCCACTACAACAAAAGCCTTAATATAACAAATATTTCCAAGTCTCATTATGTGTTCCATTTATTTCAGCCATTTGGATAGTATCTTGGAATCCCTTGAAACAGAATTTGAGATAATGTAGAAAATCCTAACCAGATGACTGAGTCACTGTTTAAATGATATTTAACTGATACCTCCACCAATGAAATCATTTAAAGTTTCTCCTCAGATCTCTTCATCTATCCTTGGTCTTGAGATACTAACAATAAGGCTCACTGTTTCTTTCCTTGAAGGAGTGCTCAAATTGCTGACCTGCAGCAGAAGCTTCTGGATGCAGAAAGTGAAGACAGGTCAAAACACCGCTGGGAGAGTATTACTACCATTATGGAAGCCAAATGTGCCCTGAAATATTTAACTGGAGAGGTAAACATCACTATTCCTACCAGCAATTAGGGGTCTGGCTGAGTGAGTTGAAGTAGGATATTTGTCTGGAATACTGTTGTAGTAGTAGTATAACTTTTCATGGTAGAAAACACAGTGGCACTAACATTAGAGAAATGGATAAAGGCTAGTGGAAGCAAATATAAGGCAGTCACTTACAAAAATATATAACTTGCAAATTGATACCTGTCATGCCTGGCATATAGCAAGTGCTCAATAAATGTTAGCAGTTATATTACAAGATTAGAATGGTATAGTAGACTACAGGTTAGACATACAAACTTTTGTACTACTTTTTTTATTGAGGTGAAATTCACGTAACATAAAATTAACTGTTTTAAAGTGAACGATTCAGTGATATTTTGTACCTTTACAATGTTGTGCACCATTACCTCTATCTAGTTCCAAAACATTTTCATCACCCCAAAAGGAAACCCAGTACTCATTAAGCCGATTTATTTTTTTCTTTTTAAACTGCTTTATTAATTTTATAATATGTAATAAACATCTTTCCATGGAAGATTAAGCTGATTTTTGTATTACATTTTAAAACACCTATGAGGTGTAGATCCAAAAGGTTTAAGATATAAAAATATAAAGATATAAAGATATATATTTAAGATATAAAAGAAGACTTAATTATGTTTTGACATGTGTAGACTTATTTTAAGGAATACCCATTTTCACTAACCTCAAAGTAATATGTCATCTACCACAAGAGGAGTTAAAGTTGATCACCTCTGGTGATCCAGCCATTTTCACTTGAGACAAGCATACAAACTCTGAATCTACAAGTTTGAGCAAGCTACCCTGTATGCAGATTTGCCCTCCTAAGAAAATTCTGATTAGTTTTGTCAACAGTGGTATTTATGATGATCTCCATCTGGGCTAGTAGTAAATGTAAAATTAGGCCAGCATTGGAT
>NW_006922383.1:502719-504389 GCF_000298275.1 Orycteropus afer afer | reverse complement strand
GAGATGGTCATAAGGGTGTGTCCTGAGGGCTTCTCTTTAAAATCAAGGAAGAACTTATTAAACATCAGAGTTTGGAGTTGCCAGATACTGTTTTTGTTAGGTCTATTTTTGCATTAAGGCAAAGCAAGAGGTTAAATGACCTTCGTGGTGACCTCTAAAAAACTAGTAGCCATGGAGTCAGCTCTGACTCATGGTGACCCTATGTGTGTAAGAGTAGAACTGTGTTCCATAGGGTTTTCAATAGATGATTTTTCAGAAGTAGAGCACCAGGCCTTGCTTCTGAGCCACCTCTGGGTGGACTTAAATTTCCAATCTTTCAGATAGCAGCAAGCGTGTTAACTACTTGCACCACCTAGGGATGTCATAGCCCTAAGATATTTATCTCAGCAGAAATGTGGACCAGGATAGTACAATAAGGTTGTTCTTATTCAGTGTTGGAATCCATAAGACAAGAAAATATAAGAATGAACTTGCACATGGAGGAGTTTTTCTAAATCCATTTCAAGAAAGCTGACATTTTCCTGCCTAATGAATGGAGGAAAGATGGCCATTCTCTAAACAAACTGATCCTCTTTTGTCCCTTCCAGCTGGTCTCCTCTAAAATACAGGTCAGCAAGCTTGAAAGTAGCTTGAAACAGAGCAAGGCCAGCTGTGCTGACGTGCAGAAGATGCTGTTTGAGGAACGAAATCACTTTGCTGAAATGGAAACAGAGTTACAGGCTGAGCTGGTCAGAGTGGAACAACAGCACCAAGAAAAGGTAAACTTTGGCAAGCCAAGAAGCTATACTGAGAGACAAACTTACTGCCTTTTGTTTCGTTTAGTTTTTTTTTTTTTTTTTAATGAGGTATGACATTTCCTTCAAAAGGCCATGTGATTTTTTTCCCAAAATTTGCAAATAAGAATTCTGAAACAGAGAAGATACTTGTCTAAGTTTTCAAAATGAACATGCTGATAAACATTGTGGCTATGCTTACTGCTTCAAGCCATGACAGCAAAAGGTAACATTTAACTTTTAAGTCAGAGAAGCGTCATCTGGATTACTGCTTGGACTAAACTGAAGTTCCTTTCTCCCACTATTCGTTTGGTACCACTCATTGGGTTGTATCTTTCTCTAGGTGCTATACCTTCTCAGCCAATTGCAGCAAAGCCGAATGTCAGAGAAGCAGTTAGAGGAGTCAGTCAGTGAAAAGGAACTACAGCTGCTGAATACACTGAAGTGTCAGGTATGATAATGAGGGAAAGGCCTCCATAGGCCTGAGAATCCTGTCTCATTTAGACCATTGCACTAGCTACAGAGAGTAATTAAGTAATAAAAAAGATTTATAGTTATAGCCCCTACTGCCTTTTGGCCCTATTTAATACTTTTAGGGCTATTTAGAATAGAGCCAAACATAGAATAGCTATGGTACAGAAACAGCAGTACATACTCTATTCCAGACTTGAGACCTCCTGATTTTTGCCTCAACCTTGAGGTCTAAATAGTTGAGGAAGTGAAATCATCCAGTAGTTATTTAGAACCAACTGTACCTTCCTAAGCCTGTTCTTCTTAGCTGAGACCTGACATGTTTATAGAATGCCTGGGGTCTGAATTTCTTCCAGAGGCTAGGAACACCACACCCTTTAGTAGCATGTTGTTACACTACTTTAGGCCTATTCAGAATCTTTTTTA
>NW_006922383.1:491913-498809 GCF_000298275.1 Orycteropus afer afer | reverse complement strand
CCCTTGTTTCTCCTGCTTTATCTTTCTTCTTTGTGTGGACTCTAATGCTCTGTTGTCCCTGAGGTATTGTGACATGTTTGTATTTATATAATTGGTGATTGTATGTTGGAGTGACTTGCCCATGATTTTTGTTTTCTTTGTTTTGTATGTATGTTATCTACGTAAGCAGAGTACTCTGCTGTGCTCCTCTGTTTGCTAGTTCGCAGCACTTATTCACTCACCACCTGTCTCCTTTCCTGTTGTCAGCCTCCTGTATGTCCCTGCTGTCCTTGGCAAATGGAGCCTATTCTTAGGTTCTGTTTTTGTTCAGGTTTTTCTACTAGTTGGTGCCTAATCTGCTTCTGTATACTTCCTTTCAAAGCTCAGTGCTTCAGGATTATCTTCTGTATCTTTGTCAATTGGTCTCTCTTTTCTTTGTTGAAGAGAGTCTGTGTAGCTTACCTGTCTATTCCTCCATCTTACCGACAATTCAGAATCTTCTTCCCAAACCACCAGTCTCTACAGTTTCCTTGGTACATCCCATCTAAGACATACCCAACTAGTTAAGGTTGTATACATGATTCTGGTTGTCTTAAGTGCCAGGAAGTTTAGAGTATCAAATAAACTGCCTAGACTATGTCCAGAAGAATGAACAGAGTCTGTTTAGACTTCCAAGGAAACAGAGCTGTCACTGTCGGTTTCTTAATCAGCATCTTGGTATAAATAAGGGATGTGAGGCTAGAGGGCAGAAAATAATAAGAAAGGCATGCAGGGCAGAGCCTATGGTTCCTAAGAGTACAGTTAGGGCTGCTGCGAACATTGGAACAAACCCAACATTCAGGGCACCTAGGAACTGAGAATCCGACATTTTTCTGGCTGCCATTGCCTACTGTACAAAAACCATCTGCTACCAGCAACTTGGCAGCAGTATGTTTTCATCTATGTGAGTTGTTTGGTAACCCATATGTACTGCCCAAAATAACCCCATCTATCATTGCTCTCTCTGGAAATAGGATGAAGAACTTGAGAAGATGCGAGAAATGTGTGAGCAAAACCAGCAGCTCCTCCAAGAGAATGAAATCATCAAACAGGCAATAATACATTTTCCTACCTACTCGATAAGCCCTGGGCAATTTCATTACTGCTGAGGCTTGGGAGCAACCCTCAGTATGATGACTTGGCTCTATTATATGAAGTCTGCATTGAATTTCCATATGATATAGTTATCTGCATTTCAAAATGGCATAAAGCCAAAAACCAAAACTACTGGTGCTGATTCAAAGTGACCCTATAGGACCAAGTAGAATGCCCCACAGGGTTTCCAAGGTAATAAATCTTTACAGAAACAGGCTGCCACATCTTTCTCACATGCAGTATCTGTTGGGTTCCTACTGCTGATCTTTCTGGTTAGCATCCAAGCACTTTAGCCACTGTGTCATGTCAAAATGGTATAAACATGAATTTTTTAATTTGCCCCTTTCTGAATCTAATCCTGATCTTGGAAAGTGGGAGTCCTTCAGCTCACTCTACTATAGCTTTGTCTTGTTTTATTGTGGATTCAAAGTGAACTAGCCAGTACAGCCTACATCTGAAATCTTTGTGTTTTAGCCATGAATATTTCAAGAAGCTTCCCTGCATTATACACTTAGTCTCTTCTTTTTGAATAGAAACTGACTCTTCTCCAAGTGGCCAGCAGACAGAAACCTCATCTTCCTAAAGATAACCTTCTATCTCCAGACTCTTCTTTTGAATATATCCCACCGAAGGTAAAATGCTCAGTGCCTCTGCTACCTTTTCATAGCCAAGGATTGGGGTGAGTATGCTAATTAAAATAGCCTTTTATAAAATATTGAGAGTTTAAATTCCCAAATTCTAGCATCTCAATTTTCCTTGAATTCCCAGATAAAACTACAGTACAATCCTGAAGAAAAATATGTTTCTTCCTCTTCAGAAGGCTGACTTTTGGCCATGCAGAGGCATTATGTAACACAAGTGAAGAGGAGGAGCAGGAGAAAAGAGCAATGTTCGGTTGTCCATCCAGAGATACTTATATCATGACTCCCCTCCCTTCCTCCCTCAATTGACTCAGCCTCCCATTTCTTCCCCTTCAAAGACTCTGTAAGGGCAAAGGTTAAAGCAAAATTCTTCTGGTTGGCAAAGCCAAGTAGGGTATATTTAGGGAATTTGAAGTCTTTGCTCTAGGAATATAGCTGGCAAAGCCTACGGGGAAGATAACATGCTATATGCATTTTGTTTTTCATTAAATAACCATTCTAACCCTTTTTTTCTCAGCCAAAACCTTCTCGTGTTAAAGAAAAATTCTTGGAACAAACCATGGACATTGAGGATCTAAAATATTGTTCAGAGCATTCTTTGAATGAGTATGAGGATGGTGATGGTGACGGTGATGATGGGAATGATGAGGATTGGAAGCCAGCAAAATTAATTAAGATGTCCAGGAAGAACATGCAAGGGGTAGGAGCTTCTCAACTCTGTCGGGTGTTCTAGTCACTAGCATTTCAACCTAAAACCTACTGCCATCAAGTCAGATCCGACTCATAGCAATCCCTCCTTGGGTTTTTGAGGTGGTATCACTATGAAAGTAGATTGCCCAACCTTCCTTCCGAGGAGTTGGCTGGTAGGTTTGAACCACCAGCCTTCTGGTTAGCAGTCAGATGCCTTAGCCACTATGCCACCAGAGCTCCCCACTAGCATTTACTGTAGTGGAATAGTAGCTCTCTGAATCTAGGTTCCATATCCTGCACCTGAGCCCCCTGAATCCCATCCAGAGGTATTGAATTCAGAGCAGCAGGGGTTGGGGGAGTTGTTTGGTCAGTTGTGTCTGAGCCTAGTATAGAAGACTGCACAAGATGTGCACAAGATGGCTGTCTTCATGATTTTAGGTTCTACCAGTCTGGACAGGCAGTGTCTATTGGAGCAATACTATTTCATTGAGGCTGCTTCCAAAGTGATTATAATAATCTATTATATTGTTATGGCACTTTACAGTTTACAGACAAGTCTTATATATGTTATCTCTTTTAATCTTCACAAAAGTGAAGATTAAAACATAATTATCAGACTTAGATGTTTTGTGTTGAAACACTAACTTCCCAGGCAATGCAGTTTACCACTCAAACTGTGCCCTGCAGCCACATTCTGCTTAAAGAGAACAGTTCATAAATTACCATCCTAGAAATTGACTTGATTGCATTAGCTAATAGCTCACCACATGGGGTGAACTGAACCTTGTGAAGCCATACCACCAGAGAGAAGCAAATCATAAGAAATACACAGTAATGGTGTTAAGTCATTTGGTCAATCGGTAGTCATATTGCATGCTGTGGGACTAAGAGTTCCTCCTTAGCCTCAGACAGCTTATAATCTAATGAATAAGCAAGGCAAAGAAATAGAAACATACCACAGAACCTAAACATATTCATCTCAGGGAGATTGACTGAGGGGCTTTTAAGAGCAACTATAAAGCCAAACAAAGTAGGTAATAGATATAGTTTAGGAAGATGCCATGAAAAAGTTAGACTGTTACTGCATTATAAAATGGAAAAAGACACAGTCTTGGGAGCAAATGAGAGAACATTTCTGGCAAGATGAATAGCATATTTCAAAGACTTAAAAGGTGGTAGTAGGGAGGCACAGGGATAGGGCGCTGAGAGAAAATGGGACAGAACATGTCTGTCTTTCATTCATTTACTCAACAAACATTTATGGATCTCTACTATGGTTGGAAAGGAGCTCTGCTGGCACAGTAGTTAAGGCATTAGGCTACTAACCAAAAGATCGGCAGTTCAAACCCACCAGCTACTACACAGCAGAAGGATGAGGCAGTCTGCTTCCAGGGTCACTATGAGTTGGAATCGACATGATGGCAGTGGATTTGGTTTGATTTGGTTTGGTTTGGTTTGGTTTGGTACTATGGTTGGAATAGAACGTTCAAGCTGAATGTAGATTAAAGGTCACTTAAGGAATATGGGGCAGGGTTGAAAAGCACACAGAGAAATAAATGGTAGAAGACCTAAAACTCCTGGAAAGGAATTTTCCTAATTTAACCCAAAGATACCTGTCATTATAGGAAAGCTTGTTGTATTTATTATAGCACTGTTGTTTTAAACTTGAAAGGAAAATATGGAACTATAGCAAATATTGCAAGTGGGATTTTAAGGGGATCAAGTTGGCATAAAGTGTAGTTTCACCCTTTTGGCAACCTCAAAATACGTGGATGCTATGACTTCTCTTTGAACAGACTGCTCATAGACCCACTAGCTATAGACCCTTATGCTTTGCATGAAGGCCATGCTAATTATTATTGCTTTAGCCTAGCTGAAGCTGGCTGCTGTTATCTCTAGGTTACTGAAAAAGAGACAGCAGTAGGCACCAAAACAATAACTTTCCTAGAGTTAGTTCTGAAAAAGTAGGCATCCTCACTCAGCCATGTTTCCTATAAGGAAGATGCTGAGGAGTAGGTTATGTGCTAGAAAAATAGCTTAGAACCCAGAAGACATGGGTTATAGACTTGAGTTTTTCACTGGTTAGTTGGGGACCTTGAGCAAGCCACTTAACTTCCCTGAGCCTCAGATTTCTTACTTATGCAATGAAGGAATTAGAATAGAATCTACAAGGTCCTTTCCAGTGCTAATATACTGAGTCAGAGTAATGTTGTTGTTGTTGTTAGGTACCACTGAGTCAGTTCCAACTCATAGTGACCCTATGTACAACAAAACATTGCCCAGTCCTGCACCATTCACACAGTCATTGCTATGTTTCAATCTATTGTTGCAGCCACTGGTGTCAATCCATCACATTCAGGGGCTTCCTCTCCTTCACTGGCCCTCTACTTTACCAAGAATGATCCCTCATGATAACATGTCCAAAGTATATAAAACAAAGTCTCACCATCCTCCCTTGTAAGGACCATTACGGCTGTTCATCTTTCAAGACAGATTTGTTAGTTCTTCTGGCAGACCATGGTATATTCAATATTCTTCACCAACACCATAATTCAAAGGCATCAGTTCTTCTTCAGTGTTCCTTATTTATTGTCCAGTTTTCCCATGTATATATTGTGTTAGGTGCTTTCGAGTCATCTCCAACTCATAGCAACCCTGTGTACAACAGAATGAATTACTGCCTGGTCCTGCGCCAGCCCCACAATCCCTGCTATGCCTCAGCCCATCGTTGTAGCCACTGTGTCTTTCCATCTTGTTGAGGGCCTTCCCCTTTTCCTTTGACCTTCCACTTTACCAAGCATGATATCCTTCTCCAGGGAATGGTCCTTTCTGACAATATGACCAAAGTAGGTGAGATGAAGTCTGGCCATTCTCACTTCCAAGGAGTATTCTGACTGAACTTCTTCCAGGACAGATTTGTTAGTTCTTTTAGAAGTCCATGATAATTTCAACATTCTTTGCCAACACAACTCTAAAGCACTGACTCTTCTTCTGTCTTCCTTATTCATTGTCCAGCTCTCACATGCATATGAGGCGATTGAAAATACCATGGCTTGGATTAGGCACACCTTAGTCTTCAAGGAGATATATTTGCTCTTCAGCATTTGAAAGAGGTCCTTTGCAGCAGATTTGCCCAATGCAATACATCACCTGATGTCTTCACTGCTGCTTATATTGGTGTTGATTGTCAGGGAGCTCTAGCAACGTAGTGCCTAAGGCATTTGACTGCTAATCAGAAGGCTGGCAGTTCAAACCCACCAGCCATTCCTCAGAAGGAAAATTGGGCAATCTATTTGTGTAGAGATACCACCTCTTGTAGAACCAAGTAATATACAGTCTTTGACAACTTCAATCTTTTCTCTGTTTATCATAATGCTGCTTATTGGTCCACTTGTGACAATTTTTGTTTTCTTTATATTGAGGTGTAATCCATACTGCAGACTGTAGTCTTCAATCTTCATCAGTAAGTCCTTTAAGTCATCCTCACTTTCAGCAAGCAAAGTTGTGTCATCTGTGTGCCACAGGTTAATAAGTCTTCCTCCAATCCTGATGTGACGTTCTCCATATAGTCCAGCTTCTCGGATTATTTGCTCAGCATACAGATTGAACAAGTATGGTGGAAGGATACAACCCTGACGCCCTTTCTTTTTTATTTTAAACCATGCATTGTCCCCTTGTTCTGTTCTAATGACAGCCTCCTGGTCTATATATAGGTTCCTTACGAGTACAATTAAGTGTTCTGGAATTCCCCTTCTTCTCAATGTTATCTACAATTTGTTATGATCCACACAGTTGAATGCTTTTGCATAGTCAATAAAGCACAAGTAAACATCTTTCTGGTGTTCTTTGCTTTGAGCCAAGATCCATCTGACATCAGCAATGATATCCCTTGTTCCACGTCCTCTTCTGAATCCAGCCTGCACCTCTGGAAGTTCTATCAATATACTGCTGCAACCGTTTTTTAATTCTCTTCGGTAAGAAGAGAGTACTTGCATGTGATATTGATGATACTGTTCAATAATGTCCACATTCTGTGGAATCACCTTTCTTTGGAATGGGTACAAATACGGATCTCTTCCAGTCAGTTGGCCAGGTAGCTATCTTCCAAATCTCTTGGCATAACTGAGTCAGTGCCTCCAATGCGGCATCCATTTGTTGAAACATCTCAATGGGTATTCCATCAATTCCTGGAGCCTTGTTTTTTGTCAATTCCTTCAGTGAAGCCTCGACCTCTTCCTTCAATACCATTAGTTCTTGATCATATGCCACCTCCTGCAATGGATGGGGGAGTTCTGCTGGCATATTGCCTAAGACATTTGACTGCTAACCAAAAGGCTGGCGGTTCAAACCCACTAGCCACTCCTCAGAAGGAAGGTTGGGCCATCTACTTCCATAGTGATACTGCCTTGGAAACCCAAGGAGGGGTCGCTATGAGTCAGATCCAACTGAACA